>NW_010246593.1:0-27106 GCF_000690775.1 Eurypyga helias
CCAAATCATTCTGTGATTCTATAATCTTTATGGTCTCTTCCAACCTAGACCATTCTATCATTCTATGGACTCAGCATGATACATCTTTCTGCTGAATTCAGTAGGAGCTGTGGAGCAATTCTCTGCTCCTCTAAAACAATGGAAAAGTAAAAAGAACTTCAGAAGCTACCACCATGTGCTACACTTCTTATCATGTGAACTAAAAAAAATCCTTTTATACTGGTGCTCTTTATAAGAAAAAAAAGAAAAAAAACTTTCTCACCACTGTTGAAGAAGGAAGCTCATCAGTGCTGCTTTTTGCTGTCTTAAGTGTCAGATAATCTTGACATTATGCCCTTTGGAGCCTTGTCTGCAGTGCAGGTACAGATACCTCCTCCTCACTCGGACCTGCATGCGCGATGAGACGACACTGCCTCTGAGAGCCAGTAATGCCTGCAAGAGTTTACACAGTTTTCAGTTTCTCTAAATTACCCTGTGATTTCATTTGGTAAACTTAGTGCAAATGCGAGACGCGGCTTTAGGGCTCAGCAGGGAGTTCTTTTCCTGCTGTGTTTTCTGCTTAGCTGTGATCTGACAACACATGCAATGCTGTTGGTCTTTAAGGACTTTTACACTAATATTTCAAAACTTTATGAGCCACAGAGATGACCTGGTTCCTTTAAGAGGGCAGGGGCCTTTAGAAAACCCTCTCTATAGTTTAGCCTTTCATACTTCTGTGGATGTGTGAAGAGGTAGAGAGAGCTGCTCTGTATTCACCTGTACCGCTGATGACAGAGAGGGATGACCAGGAGGTGACCTGGTTCTCCACGACAGACCTTGACATGTCAGCATTCCTAGGCACTGATGCTGATTAAAGGCAGAGTCAGTGCTCCCTGTAAAGAACCTGAGGAGCGTGGGTTTGCCTGGCTTCCAGGAATAGCTCTCCTCACCCAGAGATAGAATAAAGGCCAGCTGATGTCACTGAACAAGGTGGAACTCTACAGAGATGCTCCCAGCAGAGGTGGCAGTCCCTGCAGGGTGTCTTGTGCGAAGGCTGGAACCGGTGCCCCAAAGGTGGCTCTGCTGTGTATGTCCATGGGACAGCTGTGGATTGTAGGCTAGGGGCTGGTGGAATTTTGCAACAGCCAAGCTGAATCCATTTCTTACAAATACTTTGAAACTCAGCTTAAGATGAAGTAAGAGTTGATGTTTATGGATGGCTGAAAAAGTTGCCAGACGGGGGCCTTTGTAGCACAAAAATCGCTCTTTACTTCTTAAAGAAATTGCTGACACTGTCGCCTGCTGTGGGCGTGCAGAACTATTCCTGCTCAAACACTCTGCAGCCCAGAGATAGCACAACAGTGTTTCCAACTCTCCTTATGTTATCAGGAAGCTTGAATGGCACGCAGCATTTCTCCCAAAGTCCTGGTTCACCTAATTTTATAATTATGCAATCACATTGTGGTCACAGAACTGACTCCTCCATCCTCAAGATGTGACTGTGAGAGGAGTTATGTGACATGCAATGGAATTGTGGAAAACTGCTTACTGACATGTGCTGTGAAGACACAGGAGATAGAGAATAAAACTTCAAATGTTATTTATTCCCCTGATTTTGGGGGCTTGGATCGTGACTTGGAGCTGGCGATCTTCTCAGGAGTTCTTGGTGGGCTTTTCTACTCAGTCACAGTTGGCTCTCACGCTTGGTTCAAGAAATGACCTGCCTGGAGCATACAGGGTTGCAAGTGAGATGCAAAGCCAGAAAGCAATCCTTTGGGTCATTTATTTATTCCAAGGACACTGATGGTTTTTCCCTTCAGTTTCTGACATTCACATGCTTCTCTAAAATTTGATAGGAGTATATGAACAATCCAATTGCTCCTTGAAGACCATGAGGAACATATATGTGTGGGCAAGGGCTCAAGACTGCAGTGTCACACAGAGAAGGATGTCTTTGCACCACATACCAGAGTCTGCAGATGTTACTGAACCCTGTGGCAGCAGCTTAACTCGCTCTGTTTTCTGCCCACCCAGATGTGCCACTTCCCTGCGTAAAGTATTTCACTCCCACAGTTGTTATGCCAGCATCTGCTGCCTCACCTGTTATCCTTGGACGGTAGGAAACATTTTTATTGTCTTTTACTACAGCCGCCTGATGCTCAGAGCTTTTTATCTGGTATTAGCAGAGTGATTTTATTGACAGTTTTACCGTAGCCCCATTTGCATTCAGTGTTCCCATGAATCCTGGCTTGTCAGCTGAGTGTGGTCCACTAATAACTATATAATTTTGATTTTACCAGGTACAGCTAATCCTTAAGCAGCCAAATATGAAACAGAGGAGACCTAAGCTACACCTGAATTACACACCTCTACTCCCTCTGCACAGCAGATTAAAAGAGGTGTTATTCTTCCTGCACAGCCAGATGGCAAAGAAAAGTTTGGGCTTTCTCCCTTTGAAGCAAGTGCCCAGTGAGAGCTTCCCTTATCACACACTGACATGATAATTATGTAGCTTAATGCAAAGGTGAAGGGTTGAGCAAGCCTTGACTGAATGAGCTCTACCAGCATTATTGCAGCTGAGAGATATTTCCCTCAAAATACCCGGCATTGCACCACAGCCCTAAGATACACAGCAGTGCAAAAACCTCTTCTGCAGGAAAAGCTGAAGGCTAAAATGACCTTGGTCTTCTGCTGGAAAGATGCTTCTGCTTTGGTGCTACTAAAATTGGCAAAATGGTTGTATGTTTTCTGGCAAACCATTATTCACTGTTAGGAAATTCCTGTTCAGGGAAATTGAAACATAGGAAGATATCTATTAGCAGAAATGGAGGGAAAGTAATGACCAAAAGGTTTTTGTTAGGGTATCACTGCTAAAGAAAACTCAACCTTAGCTGAACATTTTACAGGACATGATATATTTCCTTTCCAATGTCAGAATTACCTATCATATCAAAATTCTGAATTTTGACCAGCTAATTGGATATTTTGTAGAAAAGCAACTGTGGCTCTCAGATGATATGTGAGTTTTCCACTCTTTTTCTCTTCATCTGCATTCAAAAAGACAATGGTCAGCCTGTACACTTTTCAGGTTTTGCTGAAATAAAATACGTATTTCTCAAGAATGCTTATTCTGACATCCTCCCTTGCTGTGCATGGAGGAGTCACTGTAAGCTTTCCCTGTATTTGTGTTTTCCTGCATGGGGACGTGAGTGAGGGGTTTGCTTCCCTTTGAAATACCAATGCTGTGAGCAGGTGTGGGGAGGATGAGGAGCAGCAGCAAGTCCGAGGACCAAGGTGATGTACGGAGTGGGCACTGTGGCCACAAGGACGAATGGACAGGAGATGGCATCTGTGTCAACTCAGATATCCTTTTGAGGCTGGGGTCATAGATCTAAGCCTGAAAAAAGAGCTTAGTAATAACCAAAACCAAGCCCTACTTACATAGTAGCCTACTACATGTTGCTTAATGTTGCATCTGAGATTTTCATACGCCTTATGTAGGCTGCAACCAAATGAAAAGTAAGCTTAGCCTTTGTGTTGCCTGGCTTGACATGAATGATGAAATTGCTAAAACAAGTCTAGCCTGATAGGTTTTTTGTTTTCTTAATGAGCTAATTATATTTTTTCTTCCCAGCCGTTTGCATTATTACATGATTAGAGGATCAACACTCTCTGTAGCACATGGCCAGCATTGCAGTGAGCTGGGAAAATGGCCATATTTCCATTGTCCATTTTAATTTGGGAACCAGACAAATTACAGTTTGACAAGCTGAAGTTATATGCAAATGGTAATAAGCACCTCCCTACACAATGAAGATAAACAGATGCCAGAAAACATCTTGCGGGTGCCTACCCTATATTTCAAAGCAGCTTTTATTCTTAAAGCCTTGTCCAGACTCGCCAGTATAGCCAGTGTTTATGCCATTTCTGCAGAAGATTTTTGAAAGTACAGGCTGCCTTTTGGAGACTCACGTGTATCCAGAAGAGGTTTGGTACATGCAAGACAGGACTGGTTCCCCATGGGCACCCTGGATGATTTCGCCCTTATTCAGGGAAGCAGACAAGAGATTCTGCACTGATGAATACAAACTGTGAAGTGCCACTTGTCCTTTAGGACATTTGACCCTGACCTGTCTTGGTTTTAAATCAAGACAGAGCCTTGCTGCCCCCAAATCCAGGGGGCATATGACAGAAAATCCTGGCCAAATCTGATTGACAGGTTCAAAACTGCATCTTCTGAGGAGAGTGTGGACTCATGGTTGTAGCTTTTCTTCCATTAGCCTGATCAATGTTAGCATCCCCTTTGTTGAGTTAGTAAGGTCTTGTGAGTCGGTCTGCGATTTCCTTAGGGGATAACCAGGACTGTTCAACGCTGGTGTACTCTAGGCTCAGCCCTCAGCAGGTCTGGTTGCCACTGAATTGGGGTAAATTAGCACCAACCAAACCCACTGTTGTCAACAGTGCTACAGCATAGGAAAACAGGAAAAAAAGATGTTTAAAAAGGCTCTCCTTATTTTTTGTTTTGTTTTGTTTTTAGGGGAGGTGGGGGTGGGGGCAGCTCATTCTCTTTATTTTTTAAAAAGAACAAATTATATACCTACTTAACTGAGAAGACAGGTAATTTTAAAGCAGATTCTCCCATTAAAGGGAAAGATGGTCCTTCTATTGCAGCACTGATTTTAATAGGATGAGTGCACACAAATTCTGCTCATTCCCTACGTAATTTCTGGGATCATGGTGAGTTGGTGCTAAAGGTTGTAGCAAGTGGATAACGGGTAGCCTTTCAGACACTGCAATAAATTGCCAAGAAGTCTGCAAATTTTTCTTGGCACAGCAGTCTCATTATTAGAGGATTCAGCAACAGAAAACGTCAGGGAATGGCAGGCTTTACTTTTTTCAAGGAGGTTATTTATACTTTTTATAGTAGCTAATCCATCAGGTTCATTTAATTGTTCAGGCAGGAAAGCAGGCAGCAGAATATTTTATGAGGGCAAGTGTTAATCCCTTAGAAAAGGGTCCTGTAGACCCAAATTTTGCAAATAAGCTTTTAATTGTCTCAACGCTCTCACTGGATGTGTGCAAAACCCATTTAGCCTATCATGCAGCTGACCCAAATCCAGGGAAACAAAAAGAAATGTTTCTTTTGATTTCAGTGAGCTTTGGATCAGGCTTTACGAGTCACTGTTCATTCATAAAAATAACCTGTTTCCAAAACATATGCCAAAGAGGTGGATGCCTGCATGCTGTTTTGAAGGGCTCCATTTCTCCTAAATACTCCTGCAACTGTTTTAAACTGTAATGCATATCACTTTTTCACTCAAGGTTGCTAGAAGGAAGGTCCAGGCTGAGGAGGGACACATACTGGAGCTAGGCACGCAAGGCTGGGGACACGGCCATCTTCCTTGTGAAACCAGAGCTAAAAAAACCATCCTGACACCTTCTGTCCCTGTTATCACGTCAGGGTGAAAATGCCACCTATTGAATCTGCTCCTCCAACACACATTTTGTTAAAAATCTTCTTTAATGTAGGAGATTCAGTAACATTCATCCTTGAAGCAGCAGTATATCATACATGATGAGAAGAAGGACTTTGTTTCTAACATTGACAATGAAAATGTCAGACTCTGTCTATCTCCAAGAGGTGCTGTTTTACTCCTCACTGCTGCTCGTACTGGACTGTTCCCCACCTGGTCCTTCTCTGTAACGTTTTCTGGTCTCGTAAGTTGAGAACTAGAAAGCAGGTAACTTAGCAAAATATATCTGTTTCCAAAAAGAATGAACTTTCAGAGCATATTTATTTGTATGAGCTTCTTGATGTACTTAAATTTCATTCTGATAAAATATCACAGGCGGTGCAATACCATTAGTAATCACCATGCACAGATGAATGGTATTTTTTGTGTGTTTTTTTTTTGGCTACCAGAGCACAATGAGCAGGAACAGATTGTGAGTACTCATTGTCCTTCCAGTCCCGAAAAAAAAAAAAAAATTCAATGGGATATCCTTGGAAGGAAACACTGCAGGCAGATGAACAGCTCCCTAAAATCTGAAGGCAGTCCAATGATTCATCGCCCGCCCTGAATACTGTGCATATTCACTCTAGATCCCTCGTATGCCACTAACAACTGTAAACTGATGCTTCAGCATTAAAGGTAGATGTTTTTTTAATCAAGCACAGACTACCTGGTGCTCCCCGATCACAGTTTCTGATGTGAGCGAGATCTCACCGTCAGGGGTTACAGACGGGTGTAGTGCGGAGGTGGATGCAGGTAAGACTGCTGTGCCAGCTCTGGCTGAGGTCTCATCCTTGGAAGTTGAAGTGGGAGAGACTGTGAGTGCAGCACCCCTCACACCACCACCATGGTGGTGACAGTCCCTTTGTTACTCTCATTCACCCTCAGTTCCTACACAGGCTGTACAGCTATCTCTGTTTTTTAAGCCCACTCCTCCAGGTACATTTCCGGACACTTACAAGGTTATTACTTCTTTTCCAGGAGTTGATAGTTTGAAATGTGTTGAGAATCTTTCTACATTTACTGTTGAAGACTCACCTCAGCCCTTGGGAAGATCATGAAGCAAATCCTACTGAAAGGAATTTCTGATCACGTCAAGGACCAGAAGGCGACTGGGCAAATCATGCCTGATAACCTGACTGGTTTCTGTGATGAGATGACCAGCTCGGTGGAGAAGGAGATTCTGTTTACCTTGACTTTAGTACCTATTCGCCACAATATCCCTGCTGCCAGACTAGTGAGATATGGCTAGGTCAGTAGATGGTGAGTGGAAAACTGGCTGGACACGAAGGCTCCAAGGATATGGCCAGTGGTGCAAAGTCCAGCGAGTGACCAGGGACCATCTCTAGGGCCAACACTCTAGTGTCTTTACTAGTTTTGTGGATGATGGGACAGAGTGCACTCTCGGTAATTTTGTGGACTATCTCAAAATAAGAAAAGTGTCCTGTTTGCTGGAGGGCAGGCTGCTGTGCAGGGGGACCTGGACAGGCTGGAGAAATGGGCTGACAGGAATTGCATAATGTTCAGCACTGGGAAATGCAAAATCCTGCACCTGGGGAGGAACAACTCCGTACACTAGTGAAGGTTGGGGGCTGACTGCCTGGGGGCCAGCTCTGCAAAGAGGAATCTGGGGGTCCTGGTGGAGTGGGACGTGAGTCAGCAGTATGTTCTCATGATAAAGACAGCCAACTGCGTCCTGGTCAAGGCAAGAGTGTCTTCCCCTCTGCTCAGCACTGGTAGGCACATCCAGAGTAGTGAGTTCAGTTTCAGACTTCCCAGTATAGGAAAGACATGGACATGCTGGGGTGAGCCCAGCAAAGGGCCATCAGGGGAGAAGGTATAGACAAAATGGTGCCAAACTCTTTGTAGTGGTGCAGGGGACAGCGCTACCAGGTGCAGCGGACAGGACTACTACCAGATGCAATGGACACAAGCTGAAACCTGAGAAATTACCATCAGATTTAAGGAAAACAGTTTTCATTGTGAGAGTGGTCAAACAGTGGGGCAGACTGTCGTAGCCCAGAGAGGTTGTTGAATCTCCATCTTTGCAGATTTTGAAGCTCGGCTGAGCAACCTGCTCTCACTGGCCCAGCTTTGAGGAGGGCTTGTTCCAGGCAGTCTCCAGAGGCCCCTTCCAGCCTATGTGATTCTGTGGTAGTGAACTGCTGAATAAATCTTTTTCAAGACTGCTGCCAGGTTCCTCTTCACATCTTGAAAAGACTTGGCAGCCTAAGGGGCCAAGGCAGCTGTCATCAGAAGGAACAGCTCCCTCCAAGGGCAGGCCTGCCAAATGACACTGCCACAAACTTCTGACAGTAGCTGAGGAAAAATGGAGGAGTTAGTAGACTAGAAAAATCATGAGCAATTGTTCAGGCTCAGAAATCATTGTTATGGAAACAGATACAAAAGCCACAAACCATTCCCAAAGATTCTTCTGCTTTTTTTCTAAGTAGGTTTCAAGGGTCAGGTGACTCCACCTTTTGCATTGCATCTTCATATGCTCTCATGCAGAAAGAGTGGCAGCAAGTAGACCGGCACTGCTCTGTGTTCCTGTGCACTTACAGGAGCTGAGCAGTGGCAGAAGAAATCTACAGGCATGGAAGAATTTCTGCTTGTATCTGAAGTTCTTCTATAACACAGATACTTACAAATCTCCTGCTTGGCTAAAGACATTTCTATCTTCACTCCTAAAAGGAAGTACTGCAATCACAACTTTTACTGACTTTCTCCAAGGTGTGACTGAAAGATACAATAGGCATGTCCTTGGGGTGCAGAGAAGTCCTGGTACTGCCATGGCATCCTTGCTTCCTTCCCTCCTTCTGCCCTGTGCTGCTCTGAGTCAACATCACAGTGATAAGGAAAGCTACCTGAGCAGCAACATCCTTCAAAAGGAAAAGCATTTAAAAAATTGCTTTCTAAGCAGGTTTTTCTTTTAAAGTGCTGGTGGAAATGAGGTATAGTGGGGTGAAGTGGAGATGAAAAGATGAAATCAGTCCAAGGAAGGGAAGATGCTATGTCTCAGTAAAACTGCCTGACTTTGTTTTTCACTAAATGCATCAGCATTGACTGTAAAAGCATCTGAGGAGTGAGAGGGAGCATTGCAAAAGGACATAAGGGAGACAGGAACTGAAATCATATACATGCGTAGAAAGCTGGGATGAGACAGCAGGTCATATTTGTCTCAGTGCCTTGCAAGGGACATACAGTTGTTTCACCTCTAATTATGCAGCTCGTTTTTGGGTGAGATGTCTCCTTCTTTCAGCTGCACTTGTTAAAAGCCTTTAAGCACATGCTAAACTCTAAGTATGTGAATAATGCTCTGTTCACTTAGCAGAGGCCCTAATGCCTTAATTTTCTTAAGACACCTATTAATTCTTAGGACATTTATTTCCTACTGTGGTAAGTGCCACGACAAGCAAGATTACAACACAGTGGACAAAACTTCTTGGCACAGAGTATAGGAGATTGAATGACTCTTAAGGAAAGCCTCTGCCATACTACATTAATTATCTGAGCCTGCAATATTCAGGCTCAGTTTTACTTTCATGTCATTGCCACACAGCTTATAGGTAGGTGACGATATACAAAAGATGTGACAATAAATGTAATTACAGGAAACCCCGTGCAAAGTTCTTTCATCTAATTGGAAACATAAAAGGAAGATGACGGCAGCATCAATTTGGCCAGAAAGATGTTCGGCACAGAAACGTGCTCAGATCTGTCTTGATCGCAGGGTTGAAAAGAAGAATCTGTCGGGCTCCTGAAATGCCTCGTACTTCTCTCTGTTCAAATAAACTGCTGACTCTAATGACTGCCCTTTCAGAGATGGTCTATTTTAAGACAATGGAGCTATGCCAGAAGGAGCAATCACAAGAATGACAGCGTGCAATAAAGCAAGGCAAACCAGGATGGATTTTTGATCTTCTGCAAAGGGATTTCTTTCATGCTCACGCTTTAGCACTGGATTTTTCATAAAGTCTGGAGAACGTTGGGAATGGAGAATAAAGAGCTGGCAGCCAGAGGCACAACAGTTGTATCTGTGCTGCTGAGAGGGGAGTGCCTTGTGGCACAGACCAGTGCAGATTTAGCCTTCCCGTGTAGCAAACTTGATTTGTCTCTTTACTATTGAGTATCTGCTCAAGTGCTTTACTGAACTGGATTCTTAAAATGTAAAGCAGTATCCTGCCTCTGGGGAGCCCACGATGAAATGCTGGGTATCTCAGTGATGGGTGGTTGCACCCTGCTGTTTGCTGCTCATTAGTGAACTATCTCTGACTCTCTGCAAGATGCTGCAAGTCATTTTAAGTTCCTCCCAGTCTCAGTCCGAAGTGCCCCTGTGGTTTGTTTAGGGCATGAAGGAGCCCTGAAATTCCTTCCTTCAGTGCATTTCTAGTGAGGGTGGATTCTTCCACACCCTCACTGAGCATTTCTGGGTCAGGTAGTAGATATTTGCTAGCTTTGCCTGGTTTCCCTCAGCCACTCTTCATTGCTTGGAATATGTCCCACACTTCAGTACAACTGCTTTCCGTCATTGTAGTGTTCATTAGGATTTATTTTTGTTCCTGCATGCACTGACACAGTTATTGATGAAATGGAGTAAGTAATGTGTAAGCCTAAACAATAATAAATGTGATCTCTCTCTCGGCATGTATAACAATGTAACTAGAACAGCAATATTTCTTTGTGCATAGGATTTTCTTTTTCAAGGAGAATTTGACAAAGTTAAAAAGACAAATGATAGTTAGACCTGCATAACGTCATAGGAATCAGTATACAGAGTAGTTGTGGGTCTTGCTTTGCTGCCTTCTTTATGGCTCCTTCCCAAACTACATCTTCCTATAACACTGGGACTCCAGGAGTAAAGTGCATTTTAACTCGTTTCTGAAATGTGTGAAGGAGTGAGGGTCACAGATTTTCCAGCACTCATGGTGTTGTATAATGCGTAATAAATACAAACATATAATATGATCCTGACTTTGAGAAGAGGCGTGGCCTTTTCAGTGATCCCATAACTGATAAAGCTCCTCAGAATTACTTCAATCAGTCAAAACTCCATCAGCTCTTAAGAGCCATGATTACAAGTGGGCTCATCCTACCTTTGCAAGGTCCTTCCACCTACTGAACACTCACCCCACACAGTTATAACAAGCTGCTAAAAACTAGCCCTAAAACTTCAGGGAGAGTTCTAGGGAAGCCTTAGGGAAATAATAAATATGCTATTTATAACATAGTATTAATAGTATACATAATATTACATGGTACAGCATATATTTATTCTGTTTAAACAAACAATAACTGCAATTATATCATGCTTCAGTAAATAGAAAATAAACACAGGAAGCATTTGCATGTAAAGGAAAACTGCAGACAATACCTAAAATCTCTTAGCTTCCTTTCAAGAAAGTTATAAGGGGAAAAAAGCATCATATTTCAAAGGAGGGACTAAGAACATGGAAATTTTCCCTTGGTCTCTACACAGACAAATGCCCTTTGAACGAGGCATATTTTCTTTGATTCCTGTATTAATGCTGAAGTATTTTAGCTCTGCCTATACATTCTGGTATAAAGCCTGGCACTTCCTCTCTAAAAGACATGGAGAAAACTGGGAATTCAGCTTTAAAAATGCTGCCAGATGAACATCAGCATGCAGCGTGTAGGATTTATGAATGAACGGGCAAGCCCCAGCTTGGCCTGCACAGATTCATGGCAGTTCCCATCTGCTGAGTGCCTGGGACACTTAAAGGGTGGTGGCTCCTGGCGCTCATGCCCATGGCCTCGGCTGATTGCTCTGATTGCCTGATTTTCTATTCTGGACATTCTGCTTGCTGGTATACTCCCTAGATTTCTTGCTATTTTTTTATTTTTTGAAGTTGTCTTTTCACCTTGATTGTTCTGCCTGAACAAAATTCTTAGTTTTTTGATCTTGCCTTTTTAAGAACATCATTTCCAGGAGAGGTGCACATAGTGCTGTACCTGGGTGGCAGGTGTATCCTACCTGAGGCTGCTGCCCTGCGTACCAGCTGCCCCTCACCAGTCAGGAATGTGGAAAGCCGCAGACAGCTGAAACGATGGGAGCCTCTTCCCCCAACACAGGTCATTTGGAAAGCCAAAGGAGGGTATATGGATACGTTTCACGACTAGCTGTAACAACAGCATGAAAGGGGGGTTGCACAGTCTCTGTCACTCATCCAGACAGCACCGGAATGCCCTGGGAAGGGTCAGTGCTATCTCAGCTTCCTCCTCCTCCACTCCAGTAACCCACACACTGCAATCTAGCACATCTCCTGGGACATCTAATAAAAAAGCAGGTAATAAAAGCTGGTAGATACACAGCGATACATCACCTCTGTGCTGATTCTTCATAATTACACAGTATTGTAGCAAATAAATGCCTCTCCAGGTCCTCCTCCTAAGGGAGACACCCCCAGAGTCCAAAATGCTGACTGGCTCCTCAGGCTGACTTAGAGCATCATCTGGTTATGAGAGATGATTGACATCTGCCTTTATCTCATATGTACACACAGACCTGCTTTTGTCTTATGAGTTTATATTGGTTTTTCTCTCTTTAGTTTGGCTTTCCAGTCCCTTCTAAAATGTCATTTTCCTTGAAGAAACCTATGAAGAAAGTCTGTGTGATAAGTTCAGTTCCATTCTTCAGATGGTGTCAGTGCAGCATAGTATTTCTCATTAAACATCAGACTCAGCTGCTTCATTTACATACAGAGCCTGAATTTAACAGTGATCTTTATGTGAAGAGACCTTTTCTGGCTATTAGTTTTCAGCTGCTCTAGTATCTACAGTTGCTATTCGTGTCACAGTTGGCTTTCCAGAAATGTTTCCATGTGGAAGCTTTGTCTGGATAAAAAGAGGACCAAACCTGTTGTCTGAGCCATTGCTCTTGCTACTGATCTGCTGGCATGTCTAGGAACCTCATGGTCCTGGACCAAATCACTGCTGCCTGTGGACAGATACAGGAGGAGATGGATCTGCTTGGCAGGTGCAGTGAAGAGCCAGTAGATCCAAAGCCTGCATATTTTTGACTCACTGTGAGTGGCCTTCAGAGACCATGGTCTTGTATTTCCATTTGGGATTTCCCAAACATTCGTCTTAGCTGTCACATTTGGAATATAATCCTGAACAATACAGAAATGACACCATTACTGGAAAAATTGGCTTAAGCTGGTACGCAGGCAATTTCCCCATCCTTGACCTTCTCTAATGAGCATGGCAAAACTTTAATTCCATTTCCATTTCACCAGCCCTTTCTGGCTGTTTTGGTTGGTTTGTTTTTTGTAGATTGGGAACTATTAGGGGCAAGTTGTGCACTATGCTCACTCCCTGCCTGTCAAGACACAAATTGTTGTGAGTCAAACAGCATCGTCATTTCCATTCACACTTTGCCATGGGTCTCAGCAGCTTAGGTGGGATGGAAAAGGAAGCAGGATTTATTCCAGAGACTACAGATCTCTGTGAATGTTTGAACATCTCACATGTGTGTGACACATTCAGTAATAGGTGCCATGGGCACCAAAGGTTAGAGAAGAGATGAAAGACTGGTAGCATATACAGGGTGCCACTGACCCAGGCTGACACTGAAGGTTAGACATCTAAACCACTCTGTGTCTTTGCCCCAGGGGCAGGGTGCTGTGTTTCCAGCCCACTGAGGGCTCATTTGTTTCGGAGAGGGGGATGTAGCTGGATTTCCATGTGTCCCAGCCCTTTGCAGTCACTGCATCATCCTCTGAAAAGGTTTAACTTGGAGCAGAGCTCATTCAGTTGTGCTGTGATGGAAAGGTAGTGAGACGTGGCAGAAAAATAGTGCCTACTCAGCCTTGAAAGACAGCCTCAGCTGTGACTGAGCGGTTCCAAGAAGCCATACAGGTGGGAGACACTTGCAAGGTCTGGAAAAGGGTGCACAGGGAGCTGCCCGTGCCTGAGCGATGGTGCAACATGGTGCCATGGGGGCTGCAGGAATACACGTGTCCAGCCCGTGGGAAAAAGATCCCTTCACACTGGACATGGGATGTTACTAATGGCTGGACTGCAGATGCCCACTGCCGTAGAGATAACAGAGTGAACTAATTAAAACATGGATGGAGAATAAGTTGCACAAATTCACAACTAATGAGAAAGTGGGTGATATCTATTACAGTACATAGGTGAAGGAAGCCGAGCCTTACAGTCATTAGGCTTGAGCTTTAACGTACCTTGGCCATACTGTGTCAATATCCCTTAGGCACCCACCATACAGATCAGTGAAAGCTGCTCCTGGCCTCTTTCACCAGCTCAGTCTTGGTCTGATACCCTGACTTCATCTTCCAGAGTACAGTCAGCTTCAACTGGCTTCGAGTCATGTTTTAATATTACGGTAGCTGAATCCACAAATAGCTCTCTTGTCTTTGATGGAACTTGAGACAGCGTGGGATGCTTCACACAAGTTCCCTGAGTATCTGCAGGGAAATCTCTCTCTCACAGTGTGTGCCTCACCCTGACCAGGGCACCCTGAAGCTGAGAGGGAGAAAACCACTGCCCATGAATCACCTTTCCAGGGTGAACAAATAGTGACTGATCACCCTTCAGCAAGGAGGTAGCTGGAACATTGCAGTATACACAGAGCAAATGGATGAATTTGATTGTTCCCGACACAAGCATTCTTTTGAAAGTGCTCCTGCACATCCACAGCATGGCAAAGCTGCAGGGGAAACGAGTGCTGAGCAAAATTCATGATTTTTTCACATGGCCATGAGAAAAGGCACTGTTACATTAAAGAAAACACCGCCATCAGCCGCTGCAGAGGTGAAGGGCTGATTTACACCCTCTCTCGTGCTTACATGACTTCAGCAGAAGTACTGGAGCTGCATAAGCAGTACTTGGCCACTCTCCAGTAATTTATTAATTGTGGACATATTTAGTAGTAATTCTTTGACAGCTTATCAAGAGAATAGTGGCAAGAAAGGCATGAAGAGGAGTCAGGGTGTATTTGAAAGAAAAAGGTTGTGTTACTGCCTTCTATAAAGACAGGTTAGTGGGAAAATTACCTCTGTCTATGGAGATTTTGCATTTACCAGATGTTCTATATTTGAAACTACTGCAATTAGCTTTCGAAGAAGTAAATTAGACATGATAAGTTTCAGAGTTAATCATTACTCTTACATATTTGAAACACCACATGGTATTTGCAGCATAATTAATGATATTATGACTCTTGCACTGTAGTTTTAACTATTCTTCAGCAATGTCTATCATTTGTATTGGTTAGGAAAGATAATCTTATCTGCCTCCATAAAACAAATGCTTTGGCTGTGCTTTTCATCACCCATTCATAAACTTTTTGTGTTTGAGAATATCTTTGCAAGAAATCCTCTGAGGTGTAGCTGCAAAAATGTTTCAAGAAATGGGAATTTGAAAATTTTCAACATATCTAAGATGAACTCATTTTACTATCTCTTGCAGGCAAACAAATCTCCTATTGATATCTCTTACTCAAAGTGTGTAATTCACAGTAATATAACTCATGTTGTGTCCAACAGCAACTCAGTATTTCCATGAGACTGTTCTATTCATAGTAAGTAGGTAACTATGCAAATTGATGAACACTTATGTGTAATCAAGAAAGAAAGAGAGTGGGGAAATCATAGTTTTCTTTTCTAATTTGCATGCTTAGGATATGCTTATATGTGGTGATTTTTAACAGCTGTCTGCATCAGCTTAAGCATGCATCCAAGCCAGGTCTAAAACCTTCTGCAAATCCCACCTTGGGGAATATTCGGGGAAAGAAATTAAAGTCACTGTAATGCTAAAAGCCCCACTAACCTGATCCAGAGACAGACCTTAAAAGGAAGAAACTCTTCTTGAATGCATTTATATTTCACGGTCATTATTCTACAGTATATATGGGAAGGGAAAATTATGTGGCTCGTGAGCTTAACATCTGCTGCAGCACTGCTGAGCATAATGCAGAGGCTGACAAGTTCTGTGCTCCTTCCCGTGCTTCTGCTGGCCCTCCTAGCTCAGAGGCCTGGGGTGGGAGGGTCATCAGTGAGTGTATTTACTTTTGTATTCATGGGTTGCTTCACGTTCAATGGGAGCTCTGAACGTGTGCTGTATCCATAGAGCTCCACTGACGTCAATGGGCTAAACGTACAGAAACCAGCCACACTAACATAATCTCTTTTGTACTCCTGTCATTAGTCGAGAACAAAAGCTTGAACAGACAGACCCTAAGCTGTCAAGTATGATTACTGCAGCTAAAAACTAAACAAGTAAATTTTGCAGCCTCCAAAAAGTCAGCTGCTGAGCACCACGGGAGCGCAGGGTTGCAGCCATCGCCTGGTGGGACGCTCTGAGATGCGTGTGCAGTGGGTGGGTATGGCACGTGTAACCCATGGGGTCATGCTGGTGGGTGCACGAGTCAGGTCTCTGTGCAATTCTGGGGATAACTAACCAGCCATGCTTACTCGTAAGAATGACACTGAATGGGATTCGAGGGAAGCAGAGTTCACTGGGAATCCTGAGAGAGGGCTGGGATTTAGTGGTGGGATTCTAGAAGCCAGAGGGATGTACAGATATGCCTCATCTTCTACCTGATGCTGACTATAACCTTTTCGTTAAGCTTTAACCCCTGTACCTTCAGGCAAACATAAATACCAAGACAGTGTGTGACAGTGTGCCTGGGATGGGAGACCTCACTCCAGATAGAGTTTTTCCCCTAGAAATTTGGCCTCTGGAGCTCTGTGTCTTACTTCACATCTCAGTGAGTTCTATAATCACAGCAGCTTAGAGAAAGTTGTGTTGTCATAGGTGTTTCATGGGAAATTACTCACCCTGTTCGCAATCAAGTGCACCTATCAGACTTTTTGGAAGCTCTCCCTTCCAGATGTCCAAGTCTGAGCTAATTTTCTAGACTGCAGCTGATAGGGAGAACCTGGCACCCATAGGGGTAATTAATTTCTCTGTTGGGTATATTGACCCAGGATGAGCTATTTTGCAGCTGATGGGGAGAACCTGGCACCCATAGGTGTAATTAATTTCTCTACTGGGTATATTGACCCAGGATGAGCTAATCTCTGTTTCTTACTGCTGACATTTGAGTCAGCAAATGCAAAAATTTCTGTTGCAGGCATACAGGTTTGGTCAGATGATCTCCAGCCCTTGGACTTGCTCAGGCGTCTTTCCTAAAGGATGTTTTTAACCTCTCCACAGCTTTGGGCTATTTCAATGTTTGTTTACACAGTAGGAGAAAATGAGAAGGTAGGTCACAGGGTAAATGCTATAGTTTTCTACCTGAAATTCTCTTCATTATCAGGATCTGTTCCTTGGTCAAAAAACTCTGTTCACCAATTCCCTTCCACTTGCACAAACCAATTCACATTCTCACTCAGAGTATTTGCAGCAGGTCATCTTCATTAATAAACAGCCCCAGCATCATTTGGAGTGTCATCTAGCTGAAGGTCATCCCAAATTCGTACTTTCATGAAACAGCAATCCTTGATGGAAGCTCATTCTCCCTATCTGTGTGCATCTGGCATTTATTTTTTAATGGTTTCACATATTCTTTCATCAACTAATACAGGCCTCAAGGGTTAGTCTTGGGCTCTGGATTCCATAATTTCTTAGGTATGTATTTCAATAAATAAGCGTTATTTTATATACACATTAACTATATGTACTAGGTATCTCTTAAAATTTCAGTGCTTGTGTGTATAAGGGACCAGATGTATCAGCTAAATGTTCACAAGTCCATGGAACCTGACGGCGTTCATCCCAGAGTACTGAAGGAGCTAGTGGATGTTACGGCAGGACTCCTCTCGATCATCTACCAAAGGTTTTGGCAGTCTGGGGAGGTCTCTGCTGACTGGAAGCTAGCCAATGTTATTTCCTTAACAATATGCTTTAACTTTTCATTAACCCTGAAAGTGGTCAGGCAGTTGGACTAGGTGATCGTTGTAGGTCCCTTCCAACTGAAATATCCTATCCTATCCTATCCTATCCTATCCTATCCTATCCTATCCTATCCTATCCTATCCTATCCTATCCTATCCCATCCTATCCTATCCTATGCTATCCTATCCTATCCTATCCTATCCTATCCTATCCTATCCTGTCCATCAGTAATGTTTTGGAGGTGTTTTAGTGTTTGGAAAAGCAATCTACAGAGCATGACCTTGGTAACACACACACACAATTGGCAAAAGGTCTGACTACACATTGTTTTATTTGCCTACTCTTACAGATAGCAAAGTTTTCAGGAGCAGAGCATTTAGCCGTGAGGCTGCCTCCCCGTTGTCTGCCAGGGTGTAAAGCTGGGCGAAGAAAGAGTAGCTGTGCTTCCTCTGCAGGACCTCTGCAGAATGACAGCACTGATGTCTTCATTTCTCCTTTCAGATCTGTATTGTTGAAGAGGCTTATTCCTTATTTTTACAAATTATTGGTGTGATTGTCTGCTCTCAAAATTGGGCTCCCGACAAGTAAAATACCATCAAGCCTGTCACCACTTGCAGTGATGAGGCCGTTTGCTTGTGGAGGGTTTGAAGGGCACTCTGGTTGCATGCTTCCCTGGCAGCTGCTCCCGTGACACTGGGGAGTATCCTAGGGTGCTGGAGGCAACTCACCTCATCCCCCTCTCTACAGGGATCTGAAGGGAGGCCTTAAGCCTTAGGAACTGTTAACGTCTTTACACCCTTCCAGCTTCTCACCCTCTCACATGCATGCACACGCCAGACTTCATATCCAGCTCCACCACCAGTTACCTCGGGGTGCAGTTATGCCAGTTCTGTCCATCTTTACTTCATTGCTGTAGGAAAGAGGTGAAAATATGAATAAGGCCACAAAATACCCCAAAATCTTACCTGGCTCTCCAAAACAGCAAAAAGGCAAAAGGAACTCAGTTTCAGATGGATTTCTCTAAATTCTGGCCCCCAGGACAAGGATAGTTCAAGCTAAGCTGCTAGAAAAGGTGTTTGCTACACTATCCTAAATAGGAAGCAATTTTCATCAATAAAAGGGTAAACCAAATGGAGTGCAGCTGAAGGAATTTAATTTTGTGGCTATGCCCTCATTAAAATTCTTCCAGTGGATGGATAACTTGTATGTCATAACTGTAGTTTCTAATGAAGGCCCCACACATAATATGTCTGCCTTTGAGGCTGTCTTTCTTATTTTTCAGGATAATTTGTGTTTCTCCTGTCCCCACACTCATTTCCAGGCTGGCATTTCACTCGTATTTCCATGGGATGCAGCACATCCTTCTTCCTTTCATTTTTTTTAGTTTTCATACTTTCACTTGGCTTTTAATTTTTCTTTTCCCAGCTTACAAGTTGGAATGAATTCTCTCACCTGTACACGTATTTTCTCCTCAAAAACTGTTTAAATTAGGAATAAGCCCATGGGATTCCTTGGTGTTGCTGCTGCTGAAGTTTGTTATAGCTGGGAAAAAAGGTAAATACTATGGAATAGTCTTGGATATTCTCTGTGAAATATTAAAAAGAGTTACGAGGTCATATCCTATGAGGCAACAGGTGTTCTAGTGTTTCACCTTAGATTCCTAAGCTGAGTACAACATATACATAAAACTATCCAGACTGCAAAAGGTGCTGTAAAAGGAGACAAAAAGTTATTACAAAAAAACAGTTTTACAGACAGCTTGTTATGGGGCTGCAATTCACGCTTCTCTCCTGTGGGCAGTTAAAAAATAAAACATATAAAAGCTGCAGTATGAAGCCGTTGTCCTGCAGTAAAAACTTTGCTGCCCTTTGTTTCAAGGAATTAAAGGCAGACTTTTGAAGCGACATATCTCTACACTCCCCTGATCTGCAGACACCAACACCCTGTTTAACTTCTCCTGTGCTTACTCTCCCACACAGCACCAGCAACCAGCCTTGCCCTGGCTGCAGGAGCCACATCCCTTACCAGCGCAGGGACTGGTGCGGGTGGAAGCCCCCTGGCACCCAGGCAAGGGGAGGAGGAGGAGGAGGTGTTAAGGGTGGACAGTAAAGCAGGTAAGAGTGTGTTGACAGCAAGGCAAAAGTAAAGGGAGACTGTAAAATGAAACGCAGGAATAGGATAGGAAAGTCTATTGGTGCTCTCTCATCCTCCACTTGCCAAGTGCTACAAGATTAAATGTTAGCTGTGATAAAGAAAATGTAAAACTGAGCTTCTAATTTTGCTCCTGCAAGCTATTGCTGAAAAAGCAACACAACTATTTAAATAGGGATCTGATGCACATGCTCAAGCAGTGACAAATTGGATCTACAGTTTGATGACCTGGGATGTGAAACGTAAGGGTTGTCAGTCTGCAGACCTGGGGCACAAGCAGTTAACAGCTGTGGTGAGGGGTAGCTTTCCTGCTCCCCCCTCCGTGGGGTATTGCACTGCTGCACAGTTATGGGCACCAATCACTGCCCCACCCAGGTCCCCCACATTGAGAGCAGCCCAAACACCCGGTGCCTGATGGCTCACACCTCATGGAGGAGAGGATGCATGGTGTTACACAGGGAAGGGGAGAAAACAGGCAAGTTAAGGCCAAGGGCACCTCTTGCAAAGATGGGTATCACACAGCCCCTTCCCCCCACCATGGCCAGATTCCCTGGGGCATTTGCAAAACACCCACATGTCCCTGTCTGGGCTGCCAAGGAGAATAGGGGACATAGGGACAGGCAGCTGCCAGGGTCCTCATGGGTGCTTGCAGCAGCCCATGCCCCTTCTGGGTAAGCAACTGGCATCCCCTTGGCAGGCACAGAGCGGGCACAGCTCTGAAAGGTCACCCTTGCAGAGCTCTGGAGCTCTAATCTGAGTAAGAAGATGCTACAAAAACTGCTGTGGCTTCAATTATACGGAAAAAGGAAATTTCACCAGGATGTCATAAGGATGAATTTGTCAAGTGCTGCATGAAACAGCATCGGTGCAGCTTGGTCAAATATCTGGTCACTCTTGTCAAGTGCAAGAGCAGCAGGGGTGAGGCAGTGGGGGTGAAGTATAGTATCAAGCCGAGATCCTGTGCACAGGCTTGAGGCTTCCCAGTGTTGTGTTTAGGTAAAAGCTGCTCCAGAGGTGCTGGGGAGGAAAGGACCTGCCACCAGCGCTTGCAAATTAGCCCGGGTAATGACCACTCTTTGCCCTCTTCTCCTGCCTAGCCCTGCTTAGCTCCATGCCTTTTGCTCTCTGCCAGATACACCCTTTGCTTTTAGCTGTAGCCAGAAGAGGCCTCAGACCAATGTCCAAATTCAAGTGGTAAATACTCTATTGCACACTTCGTGCTGGTGAGGGAATTGTTTTCCCAGTGGAATTTATAGTGGATAGAGGAAAGACACAAGCTCTCCTAGGAAACTGCTGTGAAGAAGATTGCTGTGTCTCTCCAAGGCCATCTCCTGGCATGTTTCTGTCAGCTGAATATGCAATTGCTTGACATAATTCTGTGGGCATGTCATGAAATGAGTGGTATAAGCTGCTTGAAAGATCACTGTCATAGATATTCAGGGGAAAAGCAATTTTAATATGAATTTGTGAAAAATGCAACGTAAGAGACTGATGGCAGGGTCCACTTAATCAACAGGGAAAAGGCATGTAAAAATTAAATCAAATTAGTATTGGGTTAAAATGATTTGCACATGAATTAGGGGACATCAAGTCAGAATCAGGTCAGTGTGATTTATATAGGGATTAGAGAAAGACGGGGAGGGAGACTCTCCCATTGAGTCACAAGATTCAGATTGGAGACCCTTGCTTTCTGAACTCCTTCTGAGAGAGGAGTCTAGGTGTGGCTGAATCCACTCCTATATCCTGAATTTAACGAAGGGATTAGGTGCAGGAATCTCAGTGCAGTAATTTGACATATGATTTTGAGTTCTGTATGTCTTTGGAATAGCAGCAATTCAAGGTGGAATAGTGGCAATTTAAGGTTCATTAACACTATTAAGATAAATAACAACATTAGATTATATAAATTGTCTAGCAAAACTTAATTATCAATGAATCAACACAACAACATAATTAAAGATTTAACACAGTTCTTAAAATCAAATTGCATACACACAGAGATTAGATATACAGTTACATATGTACAAAGGTGTACCTGTTAAAATTTCCCTTTTAGTTCAGTGAAAATGTTCACACTGGACGCCTTTGCATCTCTCAACAGGCAGAGTTGAGTCTCCAGGAATGAGGGTTTCAGCCCAGGTCCCGTCACAGGTTTTGGAGGTCCTTCAGTTTCGCAAACTGGAGGGTTTGCTAACTCTGAGAGGTCTCCTACTCAGAGGAAGAGGCTGCGTGCAACCTGTTGTGGTGCAGGAGATATCAAAGGACCTGACTTGGGACAGCTCTTTATAGGGTCACAAGAGAATTGACTTTAGACATCCATAAACTTCCACCCTTGTTACAATCTGGGTTGGTAATTACTGGAATTATCAGTTTACCAGTAATTGCTGGTGCTGACCTTCCCTAGTTGTGCCAGGGCTGTCAGGGGATGGTTATTCCATTCCTATTCCACACCAAGGCAAGGTAACCAAATTTCTCGTATGCCCCGTGGCCAGGCAACTGAATTCCTCGTATGATTGATGCTTTCCCCTGCTTTAGCAATGCAAGAAGGTTAGGTATGGTCAAGGGACACTTAACCGTCCAACTCATTGCACAATGGCCAAGGCTTGATGGGAGTCTCCAAAGCCATAGAGTAGTTCAGGAGCTGGGTGGGGGGAAATGCACCACCACAGGGCAAAACTCCTTAAACAGGAACTAAGGCAGCATGTATTTGAGGTGTCTCTGTGCCACCCCACTCAGCCACTGTCTGTCACCAACTCTTACCTGTTTTAGTCACTTGGCAAAAACAGTTGGAAAAGCCAGATTTGTCCAGGAAATAAATCTGCAAATGAAGCTTGAGCAGGAGCACATATTGAGGCGGAATCACAAGAAAGTTATTGTGTGGCTAATTCTGTGCCTGATAAACTGTACGGATCAGAGGAGGCAGAAATGCAACCACAGCAGTGAGGGGAACAATGCAAGAAGTGTCTGGGGATGTGTGCTTGTTTGAGATTAGTCTATGGATTATGGGGCTTTGTGTCTAAAACCAGCAAGGATCAACTGGCTCACCACAGAGCAAAGATCTGACAAGTGTAACAAATTCAGGGGTTTAAAATAGGGCATAACTTAGTTTGCAGATTTAGTAAGTCCTGTATCATACCAGAGCAAGTTTTAGCTCTTTGCAGTCATGCTGCTGTTCCAAAGAACACCCTCCCATTTTCTGCACCAAGAGCTTTCACAGGATAAATTCATTTCACAAGTCTGCTAAATATCCTGTGCATACAAGGGCATTTGGACATTTGTTCTCTCTTCTTGACAATGACCTCTAAATTAACACTTGCATTTCTGATCTTCTCATATCCCTACAATTTTATCTGTTCTGGATATCCCTTCCTTCACAACAGGGCAAAACACTGAGTTCCACAATTCAGTTAAATATTGCATGAAAAAGCACTTCCATTTTTGCTTAAAAATTACTGCCCTGTAACTTTATTAGATGGCCACTGTCCTTGTATTGTAAGAAAAATCAATTGTTTTTCCCTATTAATTTTCCCTGAAGTATGAGTTCTCGTGTCTGCTTCTAGCAGACTCTCACATCTTATCTTTTTTTTTCACGTGCTGAAGGATTTTTCTGCTCTCAAAAGAAGCTGTCCCTTATCTCTTATCTCTGTAGTTCTTGGATATATTGTGTTTTTAAGCTGGGATGACTACCACTGGAAGCAATATTGAAGATGCATTTATACGATTTTATATGGCAGCATAATGATGTTTCTCATTTTGCTCTCTCTTCCTGAGATGAACAGAAGATGCATGCCTGAACACTTGCCTACTCTTACTAGCTACAATAATAACAGGTATAAAATCCGGATATACAAACATTTTGTAGTCTACTGCAGCTTAGCAAATACTACTGACCACATGCCAAATAGTCTACTTGCCTTTCTGAGTGTTTCTGAGCACTGAGTGATATTTTCAGGCAACTGGTCACATTGACATCAAGAGCTTTTCATTAGCTCAAAGGGGATAAATCAGAGGCTGTGGATGGGTACACGTGGCCAAGATAATTCTCTCCCTGTGCTTGTGTATGTTTTTATTTGCACTCAATTTCACCTGCAAGCTTATTGCACACTTATTTAGTGTTCTGGTGCCAATTTTGGAGTCAGCTTTAGATTTGACTGTGGTGATTTACTTTATATTATCTTGAGGCTGTGTAGCACACATTGTTACTTATCTCTTTTCCACCAATACATTGAACCAAGTATGTCACACACATACAAAAGGCCTACACATGTAAAATAAAGGATACACTGAACAATCCCAGCAGGAAAACAATGGTGGTTTATAAAGTGGCAGAAATACTGGAATAAGTCTAAGCAGAGAAGAATGCAAGAATATATTAAATAGATTTCATTTGGAGAAAACACCAAGATTGCCATCTTGAGTTAGGGAAAATTCTGTGATTCATGGGGAGGAGAATGGAAAAGATATTAGAAGGATGAGCAACGAAACAAACACAGTCCTAAGAATTAACAGGAAAGATAAGATGGTTGAAGGATGCATAAATATTCGGAGATGTTCTTATGGGGTCTCATGCAAAGTAACTTCCACTCACTGTGCAGCCCGGTTGGACAACTCAGATAATATGAATGTAGGACTGACATGAGCCGTTGAACTGCAAAGCCCATGGATGTATAAAGGTATATTCCTGCATGGGTACCCACAAAGCATTCAGTCCTTCTAGCATGTATGGTGCTGTCTGCAGATGAAAATTGGGTGTACGCCCAAAAGTCTTGCTGCTACTTACGCATTCAAAATCCCCTATAATCTCCTTCTGTGAAAGAGAAGGGTTGAATGGGTGTGACTGCCTTTCATAGCCAGAGGAGCAGTTACCTTATCCATACCGGATTTGGGAAATGAGGCAGATTTATGCAGCTTCCACCACATCAGAGCCTTATACATTGATGGTTGCAAAGCCTGTGCATGGTGGACAACGGCAGGTTGGCTAAAGTGATCGGAAGCTTCAACACAGCCAGACTAATGACAGCTAGTAAAATTTCAGACAGCTGAAGACAAGTACTGAATTTTACATAGCTTTTGAGGAACTAGATGAGTTAAATGGCTATTCTACCATTTGGAAAGCTGTAACATTTCTGAATGCACTAGAAGTAACGTTTCAGAGTCTAAAAATAGTCTGCATATACCACTCCTTCTGGTCCCCCAGGAGTGCTGAGAACACTCAGTACTTATTACAGAAGGCATTAAAAATAAGTTGAGGTTTGCATATTCATTTCTATGATTTCCCCTTTGAAAAATACTAGAATAACCACTTATAGCTGTTCTTCTTGTGAGGTGTCAGATGACAGCAGAAAATGAAAAGGAGAGGATATAACCCTGGCTCAGCCTTGCAGCGGTGGGGTCTGGCTATTCCTTTTCTGCACCTGGCCATGAAACCTCATTCTCAGCCTGACCCTTTCTCAGCAGCTTTCCTACCACAAACCTAGAAACTGGCAAGCCCTTGAGGCCGTGACTTGGGGAAGAGAAATAGAAGAAATCCCATGTTCCAGACAAAAGGTGAAAAGAACAATTATTGGGTGATATTGCTATAAGTCACAAGAAAGTAAGTCCCAAGGACTTATGGATTGTGCTATAGGGGATCTAAACTACACCTGCACCAGCTAGCCCAGAGGTACTGGTCATCTCAGCGGACTGTTAGTGCTAGTGTGTGCAAAATGCCCTTGGGTGTACTTGGTACCAGAAAGCTTCCAGGGAACTCATCTGTAAAATCTGCTTCATGAAAACACATAACCAATATCAACCACACCTGAATGTTATCTAAAGCCTAGTGGCTTATGCTTGCCTTGGGTGTTCCTGTATCCCATGTGGTGTCATGCAGGGAAGATCCAAAGACACGCATAAGACTTCCCACAAAGGATTTAGCACAGATGAGAAGAGAAATCCTTTCATGAATTTTTACTTGTAAATCCTGGAAAATGTCTTGCATTTTACAGCACTGTCTTGTAATCTGTGTTTCAATGGATTTACATTTGTGGATGTGAGTGGGATTATTTTTGCTCTGCAAATACTTTGTTGGCATGCAGAGGCTCCTGTTGAGGTTGAGTTCACTATTGGGCCTGAGGCTGGAGGAGGGCTAAACAGAGCAGCTTTGACTTCATGCAGGCTGCTTGCTCCATGGTCTCTATGGGGCATTTTGGGTTCCAAGGGATGCAACCATCTCTCATCAAATTGATGATTCTGGAGTTATTAATGGAGCTGGCCGGGCTGTATCTGTACCACTGGGGCCAGGTGATGCACACTGGAAAATGAAATGAGTGGAGATTTTAACAAGAAAACTGTTACTGATTCCTTGCCACTTTGTGTGTGGGGTTTTTTTGTTTGTTTGGTTTTGGTTTTTTTGGTGGTGTTGTGTTGTTTTTCTTTTTTTTTTAATCAGAAATGATCTTCCCACACATGGGCCTGCTAAATCTTTCAGCATGCACAGTGATTTTGTAGGAACACATAGCTTGTATGCACAAAATTCTTCATTGCATAAACATTGAGGTATTTCCACAGGCTCATCATAGAATCATAGAATAGTTTAGGTTGGAAGGGATCTTCCCCAGTTGTTGACTGGGGCTGAACAATGACACAAGGACAAGATAAAGTGAATTTGATGAAAAGCCCTGGGTTCACCATCAAGTGTTCTTGCCTACATGCTCACAATTCCCACAGCCTTTGCCCAGCAGCTCCTAGGTTCCTCCAGCATCATGTTTAGGGCATTTTCTTGGTAGGTGGAAATGGATGTTTAACAAGCTCTGTATAAATCTGTGCTGGTTTTAGTCAGGACAGAGTTAATTTTCTTCACGGTGGCTGGTATGTGAAGTGGTTGTGTTTTGGTTTTGCCCTGTGAATACTATTGATAAGGTGGCTTTTTAGTTGGTGCTGAGGAGTGCTTGCATGAATTCAAGGACTTTTTCAGCTTCCAATACTGCATCTGTGTTCCCAACTTTCTCACTACCAGCAGTATGGGGAGTAGGGGGGGACACACACAGCATTCAGACAGCTAACCCAAACTAACCGAAGGAGTATTTCATTACATAGCACATCATGCTCAGTACATAAGCCAGGAGTGGGCCAGGGGGCCATTATTCCTTTGCTAGCTTGCTTGTTTGCTAGCTAGCTTGTTTATTTATCTTGTCTGTTTGTGTGTTAGTTCATTAGTGAATTGATGGGTCAGTTGGCTTTCTAGATCGTGCTGTCACTTGAAAGGCTTGTTCAAACTCTGCTGCGATCGCTCAGGCTCTCGGGCTCTCTGTCTCTGATGCTCGCTACTCAGGACCTTGTTGGGTATTGGTCAGCGGGTAGTGAGCAATTGTATCATATGTTTTATTTTCATTACATGTTATTAGTAGTATTGTTAATATTATTAGTATCACTACAATATTCATTTATATTCAGTTATTAAATAGTTCTTATCTCAATCTACAAGCTTCCTTGTCTTCTCTGATTCTCCTCCTGCTGCGTGGTACTTTATTGCTAGCTGAGTTTAAACCACCACAAAAGCTGATCTCACTTCCCAGGTAAGGGTGCCAGTTATCCTGCTTGAA
>NW_010246593.1:27132-28463 GCF_000690775.1 Eurypyga helias
TGGCACTTACCCGAGCCAGAAAGCCAACCAACTAGAGGGATTTAAAACTGCTCTGGGAACCAGGGAGGAATGAAATTTAGTGAAATTTAAGCCTGTGCCTCTGAAGTTCTTCGCCAGAGTTAGATATTGGCATATAGGTTTTTTATTTTAAAAGGAAGATGCTTTGAATTCTCCTATAAAATCTGCTTACACAGCTTCTTAAAATTAAATCAATAACTAAACCTGAAGAGAAGCAGAAAATACTAAATGCCTTGCATTTAGTAAAATTGTGCCAGGTTTAAGAAAATCAGCAGCATTTCTCTGCAGAGCCTCTTTTTAATTTATTCTGTATAAAATTCTGAACAACATAAAAATTCCCCTGATAACATGAGGTCTTTGGGCATTTGCAAAGGATTTTCAGGCAAGCTGTTAAACAATGATATTTTCCTTTGTCATTTGCTCTAAAAAATCTTTCCCTGTATTTGTGTACCAGAGGTAGACAGAAAAGAAAACTTCTAGATCGAAAATTACAGGAAGCCTGGCAATATGGATTGAAACCACAGTGCTGACGTAGCAGGGTCACTTTGGGGACTGATGGTAGACTTCACTAAAACCTCTCTTCAAAGCCAGTGAATTTTCAAGATACAGGGGAAGGGGAATGCTAAAACTGGAGTAAAACTTTCCATCCCTCCCTGACACACATTTACTCAACTCTATGTAATAGTTATGTTGCTATTCTCTTAGCAGCTACTAGTAAATATCATAGGTAAAAGATCATTGTATGTGTGATATGTGGAATATATATACACTTACTTAGACTTCTTATTTTCGGCATGAAACTTTGCTTTCTGTGTCAAAAGTCACTGGATGTTTGAGTGATGACTCCCTTAAGAGCTATGGCTGTGTATCTTGTAGAACACCTATGCATGTTCCCACAGAAAGGTTTGTAAGGTGTATCCATAAAAGAAAATGTTATTTATCTTCACAGAATCACAGAATGGTTTGGGTTGGAAGGGACCTTAAAGACCATCCAGTTCCAACCCCCCTGCCATGGGCAGGGACACCTTCCACTAGACCAGGTTGCTCAAAGCCTCATCCAGCCTGGCCTTGGGCACTTCCAGGGATGGGGCATCCACAGCTTCTCTGGGCAACCTGTTCCAGTGCCTCACCACCCTCTCCAGGAAGAACTTCTTCCTGATATCTAATCTAAACCTCCCCACTTTCAGTTTAAAGCCATTACCCCTTGTCCTGTCACTACAGGCCCTTGTAAAGAGTCCCCTCCCAGCTTTCATGTAGGACCCTTTAAGGTATAAGGCTCCGGGGAGACCCTCTCCAGACTATAAGGTCTCCCC
>NW_010246594.1:0-82200 GCF_000690775.1 Eurypyga helias
TTCTCCTCAGGGCTGCTCTCAAACCCTCCACCCAATATGTCCTTGTGTTTGGCATTGCCCTGACCTGTGTGCAGGACCTTGCACTTGGCCTTGTTGAACTCCATGAGGTTGGCACAGGTCCACCTCTCCAGGTCCCTCTGGATGGCATCCCTTCCCTCCAGCGTGTCAACCGCACCACACAGCTTGGTATCATCAGAAAACTTGCTGAGGATGTTCTCAATCCCACTGTCCATGTCACTGAAAGATTTTAAACAGCACCAGTCCTAATACCAGCCCCTGAGGAATGCCACTGGTCACTGATCTCTACTCAGACACTGAGCCATTGACCACCACTCTCTGAGTTCAACCATCCAGCCAGTTCCTTATCCAGCGAGTGGTCCACCCATCAAATCTATGACTCTCCAATGTAAAGACAAGGATGTTGTGCAGGACAGTGTCATATACTTTGCACAAATCTAGATGGTTATTCTGGGTTGGCTGTCAACCTTTGTTCCTGACACACTTCCCTGTTTTCAGAAGCCCATCTTAACAGTACAGAGGAGAAAGGTGTCCTGAAGCTTCCTGCACATTCATCAAACAGTAAACAAATACCAACAAGCACCCATGATTGCTAATTTAATCCATCTGGGCATGGGTCAACAGGTGCAGTGAGACCAGCTCAGAGCCCCACAACTGGCTCTGGTGATCCCCTCTACCTGGCTGTTGCCTTCCTCTAGCACAGCGAAAACCTCTTGATCTGAAGACACACACACACACACAAAAAAAAGGTGTTCGTAATTTATGGTTCAATACCTACTGTCTCTCAGGGAAATTTATGTCATGATAAAATATAGCTGGTGCCTATTGTCAATAAAGAGAGAAAAACAGATGTTATTCTCCACAGCATAAGCAAATGTAGATTTTCCAGACTGTCGCCCAAAGAAATTTTTCAGCAATCTCTATATCCATCATGAACATCGGCATATCCCATCACTGCCACTGGAGATGACAATTAAGAACTAACTAGATGAGGAAACATCCAGCTCTTTATTTACCACATAATTTAAAATGTTACAGCTAAGATCATAATTATCTTATTTTTCTTAAACAAGACTACTTGCTCAAGCTGACTAATTTTGTTCAGAAAATTAGCTTGAGGTTTATCTTTGTCATCACAGCCCTCACAAGATTGCTACACTACTTATCACCTGCCAACTAATATTATGTGAGAACAGGGGGCAACAACTCTTGTAAGCAGACATCTGTGCTATCAGCACTGTAAGAAGGACTCTCACCATAACAACTGCCCTACACATTAAATAAAATGGGAGAGAAGTGACACAGTTTAGGGCAACATATAGTATGCACCATATGTGGACATTTCACCCAATTTTTAGTCACCCAGTGTTGCAAGGAACATGGAAAGCCAGTAGTTTTGTATTCATCATTTAAAAATTGGCAGCACAATGTACAGAGAGAGGTGCGTGTAATTTATAAGAACAGCTGCTTCAGCTATCAAAAAACAGATTGTGAAAAAATGCAGGGAAGGTCAAAATTTGAAATTTCAGTAACTGCAAAGTGACCAAGCCCAAAACCACCAACATGCACGAACTGTTCATCCTGTGGCTTGGAGAGGCTTGTGCTCTTCACCGGCTTTCTGTGCGACAGTTACACTAGCTGCACATTTCGTTTATACCTGTATCTAGAAATAACCTCAGAAAAAGGATACAGTCAGCAAGGCCCTTCCAGTCTGGATCTGAGAAAAGGGCCAGTGTAAGAAAACCAGGGAAGCTGTTTTCATCTCTAGATGAGATGAGCCAGCAGTGTGCGCTGGTAGCCCAGAAAGCCAAGCGTATGCTGGGCTGTATCAAAAAAAAACATGGCCAGCATGTCGAGGGAGGGGATTCTGCTCCCCTACTTCATCCTGCTGAGACCCCACTGGGAGTACTGCAACCAGCTCTGAAGCTCTCAGCACAGGAAAGACATGGACCTGCTTTAGTGAGTCCAGAGGAGATCCACAAAAATTATTAGAGGGCTGGAGCACCTCTCCTATGAAAACCAGGCTGAACAAGCCAAATTATCTCAGCCTGGAGAAGAGAAGGTTCCAGGGAGACCTCACTGCAGCCTCCCAGTACTTAAAGGGGGCTTGTAATAGAGACAAACTTCGTGGCAGCACCTGTTGTGCTAGGAGAGGGGGGGTAATGTTACTAACTAAAAGAGGGTAGATTTAGAGTGTTTGTATGGAAGAAGTTTCCAGTATAAGGAAGAATTTTTTACAATGAGGATGGTGAAACACTAGAACAGGTTGCCCGGAGAGGCAGCAGATGCCACATCTGTGGAAACATTCAAGGTCAGGTTGTATGGGGCTCTGAGCAACCTGATCTAGTTGAAGGTGACCCTGCTTGTTCCAGGTGGGGGTGGACCAGATGACCTTTAAAGGGCCCTTCCAACCCAAACTGTTCTATGATTCTAGGTCAACTACAGATGCCTTAAAAGCTTTTGTTCTAGTTCTACCCATTTCAAAGGCCTGTGCACTCCATGCCGCAGCACAGCTTGAACATACAGAGAGATCTGCTTCAAGCCTTACACTTGCCCCCCGCAAAAGCTCACGCAGTAAGACACATGGTCCTGCCTTAGCTGCTCCTCCAGACTCCACCCCACACGTGCAGCAAGCAGAGCAGAACCTGTGCCTCCCTCCCCAGGAACCCCACTGGCCCATCGCACTGATTTACCTGCTGAAAAGAGTAGAGAGCAGACTCTGTTTAGCCCTGCTGTTCAGACAAATGATATCCTTGGCTGCTGTTATATGAAAGTGGTCCCCTTTTATACCCATTTTTGTCTTCCGTAAAGAAATGACTATCACAACACTTGAAAGGCAGTAACTCATATTTTCTACTTTTTAATATTTCAAAGTCACTGACATTTTATGAAAGGGCCTTCTAGTCTTCCCACAGGGGCCACAAAAGCCACAGGAAATTTGACATATGTGAAATTATCTCCATAAAACACTTCCCTCAATAATCCAACAATGATCCTAATGTTTACCTCATAGAGTCAACTACTGTCATTGTTATTTGATGAACTGAAAAAAAGAAAATGAATCCACAGATAAAATACAATCCCTCTAGATCAGGTTTTTCCCTATATATTGAGAAGAAAGGGAGAAGAAGACTGAACAATTCCAGCTACTACTGTCATATTCAATAGCAGATATTAATCTTTCCCAGTATATATTAAGAAATGCTGTGCTGCCATTGTATCAGAGGAAAAGAAATATGTCACCTCTGCATGCAAGCTGCCTTCAACCCTAAGGGTTTGCTCTGCTGCTTTGAAAAAGCTAATATGCATATCCAAGGTACTAGGACTTAAAAACTTGCATCAGAATAGAAATATTACTGACAAATTGAAGCTTGAAATAGAAAAATGTCAGTTTGTTTAATTAAAATTATTTTTTTCTTCAAGTTCAGGGTGAGTACCTACTCTTCATAGAGGCTGATACTCATTTCAGAAGCTTCTCCTGTGCCCTGCTATGTCTCCTGCGCCAGTCAGGACTGGTAAGATCCCCTTAGATGCCCTGGTCTACATCTAATGCAGCTCCAAGGCAGAGGAACCAACGATACCTACATACTCCCAGATTTAAGCAAGAGACAACATTTGCCACAAATACGTGAAGTTTTATTTTAAAACAGGCTGCACAACACCTCTTTGCAAGTGAAGTTTTGTTGGTTTGGGGCCTAAAACTACATAGGCTCATGGGACTGGTCCTTTCCAGGTGCACAGGAAACACTGGCTTGTATCTCACTGACACAGTGTGAGGGCAACAAGATCTCAGCGCGAGGTGACGATGCTCGCCAACAGCTAAGTTTAGGTGGGTTTTGCCAGCACATCAAGCTCACCATGAGAATGCAGCATCCACCTCCACCACCTGTCCTAAAAACAGTGCTCCTAACAAAGCAGTACTGCTCAAGTACATAGCACCCAAGTCAAGATGAGTTACACCAGCTCATACTGACGGAACAGACCTCTGTTTGCTCAGTAAGTACTCACCAGTAAGTTTAGTACAGTCAGCTTCAGGTTGTCTTATAATTGACATTGCAAATACCACAGCACTTAATCAACAGTAATACTGTTCACACAGAGTTTTCGTGATAGCAATGTTCTGTTAATGCTTCTCAAACTCCATTTTAGCATTTAGGATAACACATATTCAAGTGAAGCAAAAGCGAATTCTTGAAATAAATTCTAGTTGAAGTCAGCTTCCCTAGCAAGTTGCCACTTTTGAAATAAATTAGTCCCTGCAGGGATTACCACCAGCAAAAGCACCAGGCATCCACCTACGTGGTACATTCAGCTGTTATACCGGTAATTCATTAGTCTCTTCAGCTAGGTTAGAGGTTATTATAACCTCTCTGGAGGTAAAAAAGAAAGCTTAGATGACCTCCTAACCTATTTTAAAATCCTTAACAAGGTTTTTAGAAATAACTGTTGTATTTTTTAACAATAGGGATTAGACATTATTCTTGTACTAAAATAACATTCAAAACAGACCTGACAGTGTCTTTAAAAAAGCTCTTCAAATAGCTGTGGTAATGTATGCTAAACCTCAGAACTGCAAACCATTTACATCATTAGATTCTTTAAACTTGCCCTCAAAAAAGTTACAACAATGCTTTTAAAAAATTGCTAGTAAACTAAAATCACTAACAGCACCAGAAATGTCTTAATCTTACATTATTTCTACTTCAAGGTGATGTTCAAACCAACATGATATTAATTACTATTGATGGTGTAGTCTCAGTTTCTACAGCAAGTTTCATTTCTTAACTAGTCTCTCAGTAAAAGAGCACTCCTTAATAAAAGTTAAGTTTTCTTTACCTATCATGCTCAATAAATCAGCTTTTTCTCTTCATCAAAACAACACTTTGGGTAAGAGAAAAATATTTCCAGAGATTAGAAGAAACACATTTTAGTGAAAATGAGGCGATTTTTCAAATGGCAAGATTTCAAATGTTGCAGATAACAAAATCATAAGAATGGATATATTACATTAGACCCAAACATCTATCTGTTCACCCTGCTATCTACCCCTAGCCATTTCTGGAGAAGGATAGACAGCAGAAAAAAAGTCCAAAGTAGCACAAAGCAATCCTTTCTAAAAAGTTATTAATCCATTATGTTTCCGACATGACAGTTTAATTTCTTTAATAGCTTCTAGTGCGTTCGATAACTTTATCTAGCTCATCACCTGATTCACCAACTGCTGTTTGTTTCTTTTCTTCCAGAGAAAGCCAGGCCATTTGCGAGGCACTATGTTGCCTTGGAAAAGCCACAGTGGCACTTTCCCAATACATCACATTCACTCGACTACCAATTTTAACCTCCCTGACAGGTTTGTCGACACGTTACAGCAGTGACCGCTCCCAGGTCCCTTGGGAGCCCTGCAGGCACAGCAGTTTTGCCACCTCCTCACAGTCCCTGGAGCTCTTTCGGCAATTAAAGCTACAAGTCACCCTCCGCGGGAATCTTCATAAAGTGTAGGAGGCTTAAAGCACTCTCTTTCCATTGCCCTCTGGAAGCTCCTTGTGTGGCACAGCACAGGCACCCCGGTGGCACCCGGTGGGCTGCCAGCGAGCTCAGGGTTACGTTAATAACTGCCCGGTGGGAAATGCACTAAGATGGCAAAACCTTCCTGGGGACAGGTCTGATGAAAGAGAACACTGCAGAGGAAGGCAGAAAGCCCGAATCCTGCTCAATGTTATGTGACCTCGCAACATGTGGAGTGGATGAGTGGGTGCCATGGGTCAGCTAAACTCTGCCTGCCCCTGCCCAAGAGAGCAGTCACAGCCATGCGAGGCTTGGGATATAGTAGCTCCAATTAATGATCTCAGGGGAAAACAATGAATAACTTCAGACCGGGCTGTAACCCTCCTGACTATTTCTTCTGGCTGTTACCAAAGCAGCACGAGAATGTCTTCATGTTTTCTCACAGCCTGCAGCCTTCCCATCACTCTGCTGACAGCCTCACCCATCCTGTATACCAGCAGTGACCTTTTAGAGGCATTGGGGAGAGGGGGGGGTGGATTGAGGAGGAAGAGAGGCAGATTTGATTCAAGGTGGGGCCAAAGGCTCAATTCAACAGCTAGTAGGGTCAATAAGAGCTCTGCTCACTGTCTCTGAAGCTCATTTTATCCAGAACCTCTAGATCCAGAATCTGAACCCAGGATTTCAAATATTTTTGCCTGTAAAGCACACTGACATCATACCAAGATAACAGAAGCTTTACGTGCTACAAACCATACAGTGGAGGCAATGAGGGTGCATGAAGCCAGTTCAGTCAGAATCAGACCCTTCTCAGTCCTAACACCAAAGCTTACAACAAAACAGAGGAATCTCTGTCAGTGCCTGTTTTCTACCACTGGACCATGCAGCCTCACTCAAAACCTGCTCTTAATTGAATAAACATCAGCTGCAGAAAGAGAAATCTGACAGCAGTTGTCTGATTCTCACAATGGAATTTGACTGTGAGAAGGAAAGCTGGACAGAGAAATAAAACGCTACAACAACACAAGACAGGAAAACGAAATAAACAGGGAGCTCATGCAGTAAATTCACAAAATGGGATCCTTCCAAAGCATAAACTATCCTGTTGCTTTTAGCTTTTGGCAGTGTGCTGGCATTAATGCCTTTCCTGCTCAGGTCTCAGACCTAAGCAATCTTCTTTGTTTTCAGGACCTGTCCCATATGGGGGAACCAAACAATGTGCTGAAAGCTCATTGCTCTCACCGTAAACAAAGCTTCGGTGGAGGTCAGTAGAAATCTCTATGGGAAACAAATACTCTGATGATGAGACAGCTGCTGCAGGGTCATATCTTGCAGCCAGCGACAAAGAGAAAGAAGGTAAATGCTTTCCATCTCAGTTCACTTTTTCGGCATGTCTTATCTTCAGCTACGGGGGAGTGTATGAAAAATGTATTTTGAAGCATGTCAAAGCAGGAAAAATTCAATTTCCACTAATAGATGAATTAGCTCCGAAAAGTAAGCTTAACTAAGTCAAACTGCACATTAGGAAATCAGCCCTCATCTGCCGTCACTTACTACATGACTACAGCAATATAAGAAAGCAATAAGCTGTCTCAATAAGGCTAAATTAGCTTGCTTTATGAATAAACAGAAAATAAGTACCAATGCAGAATCATTCCACGATTGCATGCACACCTGCATGCACAGGCTTGTGGGTGTATATGAACACCTAGAACCGGGCTGAGCTTCCCTCCATCGAACCTCCCTATACAGACCAAGCTGTACCAAGGATCCAGATAGTTCAACAGTTGGTCTGATTCTCTATAGGTCAGCTCCGGGTCAAAACAGTAAAAAGGGTTTATGCCACTTGAAACCTAGTTTTCACAATTCTCTCCCTAGTCTACACAGGGCTGGAAAAGTGGAGAGAGGCCAATGGAGGCCGAGGAAAGATCAACAGTTCTCTCCTATTATGCTTCAGCTTTACTGCATTGAAAAGCACATTTTTCTCAGCTGTGATGTCATTGATACAGCTGAAATTTTACTTTAATTAACCTTTGCTTTGGTCTCTGCTGCCTCTGTCACCTCTTACATCCCTTGCAAATTAGCAGCCAAGTACATATGCAACTCAGCACCATTTGTGGATAGAATATGATTTATGATGTGGCTATCATCTGACCTGTACCAGAGCAGATACAATTTGGCACGATGACAACTTGCAACTCAGAAAACTTCCATACACGACATTCAAAGTTATATTGTCTGAACCCACAGTTGTACCAATGATTAGCACTTGACCACGTGCTCAGCATCTGAATATTGAAATTAGTCAAGAGATGACCGTTAGGTGCATAATAGACTATTAATAGCCAATGCTGGAATGATGCAATCCAGCATAATAATTAAATGCTTGGGATTTGGACAGAGCAGTTTTGCCATATACTTGCCAATCTCTAGTAGGAGTTCAACATTTTCAACACATTAAAAAGCCTAAAAGAAGTTGTCTGAGCACCAAACCAGAGCCACCTGTGGCCAGTGAATATCATGAGTATTCTCAGAGCCCCTTCAACACCAGTAGTGGCCAACAACAGGAGACTGGCACCCCGGAAATCAACAGTTCATGCCATAAACTCTTTTACCGGTCTCAACAGTATGGGGCTTCCAAGTATATGCATACACAAACTTTTGTGGCCTCGATTTTGTTCCTGCATTTTACAGGTATTGGTGCTTGTGTGCACACACAAGCCCTCAAGTAATCCCCACAGGTTAGTAGAGCATAGACACGTGCTCTACTAACATACCACATACCACTGTGGCAGACAAGCCTCAATTATCTATCTCCACACAGCAGAGTCCACACGTTGCTTCAGGTGTCACCATCTCAATCATTCCAACAAGAAATGCCATAAAATTTCTTTACATCATCTCCTGTAAGCCACATGGTTAACTATTTTAACTGACTAATCAAGAAGAGTCATGACAGGCCAGATTTTTTCATTTGTAATAATTTTGTGGTGCTTTATTTGAGACGATAGTGCAGTGAAGGAACTGCATAAAGTGGATGTCAGAATCAGACCCTGTATGTTTGCAATGAATTGAGATAATCTCTGCAGACTACTTTATCTGATGCTTCCCAGTTTTTGTGTGTTTGATAGTACACAGATGGAAACGTTAGCAGTTCAGGAAGAGAAGCACTAGAAGTATAATAAACATGACAGAAAGCGGCTACTTGTTTACTTGCAGAACAGCAAAGATGACAAAAGCTGAAGGGTGAAGCACAGCAGCAGCAATGCAAGACATTTTCTCCCTACAGAGGTGAAGCAGGGTAGCCAAAACCAAATAAAATATGAAAACCATGGGCCTTGCCAGGTGACAGTGCAGAGGCCTAGTTTTCTCTTAGCTTTTGGATTCTAGCTGAAAAATTCTCTTGATTTTCTACATGTACCAGTATGCACGTACTCCTTACCACCATTACACTCAGAACTGAAGCAAATACTCCCACACTTGAGTGCCTTGTGCGTGCTGACGTGCAGAGATCTAACGTTCTAGGTAGAACTGCCTGCCTTCTCCTCTGGCAGCTCACAGGGGCTTCATTTCCTAGTTAAGCATCCAGAAACTGAGGAATGCAGCACTACCACTAGATCTCATCCAGAGATCCTATATCCTCCGATGGAATCAGCCATGGAGAAGACCCCAGCAACAAAACAGGAGAGAGAGAAAAACTAACATGGATGTAGGTATCTAAGTTTCAGCTAACTTAGATACAGCCCATGAATCCCAAAGTTCAGTGTTGATGTAGCCCACTACTTTTATGTCAAAATCCAAATGGGATACTTCACCCTGATAAACTTCATATGCAGTGATGCTGTCAGATTACTGGAACGATATTTTCTACAATCCTTGTTCACATGATATCTGCTGATCTCTTCCATTTCCCAGTACATTTCCAAGAGACTGAGTTCAGCTGAAAAGGCATACCCATTTATTATTCACTGGTCAGCCTTTTTTGATCCAGTCTGATCAGCCCCCAGGTATGTTAACATATACACCACTCCAATCTGTATGCTCGTCACGGAGAAGTGGAATGCACCTCACTCAAAAGAGAGAAGCAGCAATATGTTTTACTGAAGTAAAAACATAATTTGACAGAGTTCAATAAATTCAATGGAATTTAACAAAGTTTAACAGTGGTTTACTAAGGTTCAATAAGTGCGATGGCAAGGTTCACCTTACTAATTAATGCATAGGAGAAACATACAAAGGAAAACTGAGTTAAAATTGAGTTAGAATGATTTACACAGACACCAGAGATGCAGACATAACGAAGACTCTCTTGTACAGAGTCACAAGGTTCAGAGTGGACCCCCTTGTTTTCTGAACTCCTGATGGAGCTTAGGCACAGCCAAATTCAATCTTAGAGTTGAACAACTGCTTATGACTAATGGAATTATCTATATAAAATTTATAATAATTAATACTGAGTAGCTACGTGGATTGGTAGTACTAATTCAGCATGCTATCAGTCACTTACTGAGCATCTGTGGGGAGTACGGGATCTCTCTGCCTTGGCAAGGCAGGGTCTCAGTCCCAGGTAAGCGATCTCAAACCTTGAGAGGTGTTCCTGCTCCAAGGGAGAGCCACCTGGCATACAGTCCTGCTGCCATGCAGGGTCAGCTCAAATTTGGCTCATCCTGATGGTAATATTTATGGAGTGAAGTAGATGTCTATACTACTGAGTATAGCCAAGATGGACTTCATCATTTTAGCTCTGGTATCTTGTTTTGTACTTAGGTTATCCTGCATTTTTGGGCTTCAAAACCAACTTTTGAAATATTTTTCTGAGGCACCTTCACTCCCCTGTACATGAGCCAGGAACTTTCCAGCTGGCAGGTTCACCACAGGGCAGGAGGCCTGTCGCTCCTCCGTCATCCTGCACTGGGGCACGGCTAGGGGTCACGCATACGTGTCACAATGCTATATATGCACCTATACTCTAATTTCCAGTAGGTATACATTAATGAAACCAAAACTGAAATGTGCTATTTCATACATCTGTGATTCTTTCTGTTCACACATTTTAAGTAATATGGCAAAAATCCACACAATGGATAAATTATGGGGTTTAATTTGAAGTTCTAAATCTTTACGATTTGGTTAACTTAGCTCACATTAAAAAATTTTGTAAGCAGAAAGTACTGACGTGAAAAGTAACTGAAACCAAATGAAAGGGAAAATAAAAGAACAGAAATAAGGACTAATGAAAAACAATTAAATATATGACTATCTGGAATTTAAAAAAAAAAAAAAGAATTCCAGTATTAATTCTGAAAAAACTGCTATGAAGACCACAGCTGGAATAAACAATTGTTTTTACTGCAAAAGCTACCCAGATATGGCTGGTTTCCTTTAAGATTTCATTAATTATCAGTACAATACCATTTGCAGATATCTGACATTTCAATCTAAGTGAGAAATAAAAATACGGAAACCAGTGTCAAAGGGATCATACATTCTCCCAAATTTAATGGCAAACATCCGTAATTATCTGACTGAATACCAGGAGCTGAAAGTAGCATTGTTCATTTTCTCTGAAACTTACCTCATTCCTCTTCTTGAGGTAATCTGCAGCCAGATAATCAGAAAAGAAACTATGCTCTACCACGTCGCGAAGGCCAGCCTAACATGAGCAGGTAGACGCGTGTAGTGTGCTACACCTCAGCAGGGCTGCAGAAAATGCTCTCTCCTGGGAAACTGGCATTTTTTCAGCTAATTACATGGTGATGTTGCAATGACATTTAGCCTAACTAGTTATATTTGCCTATGAAATCCATTCAACTTGTATATAAATCTGATTCTTTAATCCCAGTGTTTAAATAGAAATTGTAATTCAGTTTGAAGATCTGTACTTCTGCAAAACTTTAAACAGGAATGAATCTGAAAATACTTTTGTTTGCTTTACACACACACAAAAAAAATAGGGACAGAAATGCTATTTATTACTTTTGATGAAAGCGTATGAAATATTGGACTATTTTTGTAAGCAAATTTAGCAGTCTTTTTATAGGCGTTTGGGCCACTGGCTACAAATTAAATCTGAGTTTGTAAACCTTATTTGTTACATGAGTAACTATGGTTTAGTGGATTGAGTCAGGATAAGCTTTTTCTATTACAGCCATATTAGTCTGAGAATATTTACAGTGCTCTACATTTTTCCAATAGATTTGTTTGGGTTTTTTTTTAATTTCTTTGTTCATTTCAGGATGTCTGCATTTAGTCAGGGTGGTTGTAGTTTCTTGCAGCTATTTTTTTTCTAATAAAAAATCTGTCTATTTACAAGTTATAGAAAAATATTCTAAACATTTAATTCAAATAGCCACAAAATCATTTATTTGGAAAACTGAGAACAAAATAATAGTATCTGTTGTTTAAAACTATGACAAATGCTTTTTTAACCGCAAGAGTTGAAAATTCACTTGTATCATTAAACAGATGGCCATGTGATTGTCACACCCACTTACTTCATCCCTGCCATCCCGGAAAGCGGTCCATTTGTGCTCACATGTCCCTCCTACTGAACAGCAAGCTGCAGATGCACTCACAGACTTGCCCACGAGTGATAGCTTTGCAGGTGAACACCACATTTTAGGATCAGCAGAGACTTAGAGGTATGTGTTGATAACTACACCACCAACGCAAATATCACCACCTCCACTGCTGCGAAAGCACCAACATCTTGCCTTTCATTCCTCTGCATAGTGCCTAGGGCGGTGAGGGTGAACGTTGCCTTGGGGTAAAACATGTCACAGTGTGTAGGAGGATCAAATCTGTCCCTTCCCTCCTCACAACTCTACATTAATGGAAATAGCCCGTGCCAAGTGGTTCGCAGATGGAGGGTTGAATGAACCAACAATGTCCTTGGAATGGAAGCAGAAGATTAAAAAAAAACAATGCTCAGCAAGCTTCATTCCCTTTTCTCACCAGGATCCATCCCTGAAGTTTCATTCCTGAGCCAGAACAGTGAATAACCACTTTGCAACATCCTCCAGGAAATGTTTAAATCTTTTGCAATAAAATGAAGCAGACATCTAAGTTTATACTCTTCTACTCTCTCAAGTGAGGTCAGGGGACGTGCAGAAAGATCATTCTGCCGAGCTATTTTCTTAATCCTTGCCTGTCCTTGTAATCCGCCAATATAAAGTTTCCAGCGAAAGCATGTCCTCTCTATGCCTGGAAAGTTTATAGAGTACCACAGATGCTCACTGAAACTAGAGACACCAGTCTTTCAAAAAGCTCCTATATGATTCAGTCTGGCCCATGTTGAAGAAAGAAAGAAAGCATCTTCTTTTTCTCTATCATCTAGTTTTATATGCAGAAAACATACAAAATGCATGTGATTTTTAAATAAAACATGAATGTGTACACAGTGTTTCCTCTGTCTTTATATCCTTACTTGGATTTAGTGATACTAACTAAAATAAAAGTTGTTCTTTATTAAGGAAAGAGGGGTTGATAATTCAGTTACCATGTTTATAAAATTATTTTAAGTCTGGTCAACCATTTTCTGCATTGTTTCATGCTAAGTATTGCAACAGCAAGTGTTACAGATGCTACATATCAAGAATTTCACACTAGGCTGCTATAATATATATATATATCTATCTAAACCACAGCTAAATAAAAGAATAAATCAAAAGTCACCTGTGGAAAAGATCACATATCTTCTGTTTACTCAAAACTTCAGTGAAGATACAGTAATAGTAAAAATATGGGTTTTTTCCTTCATGATGACCTGCTAAATAGCACTACTGAAAACTCAGATAAATTCTCCTATATGCAAATAGGAGCCAGCTAAATTTCTGCAAGCCAGATGCTTATTGTTACAGATGCTAGAACACAACATTACTGTCAAGCAATCAGACTTTCCAAATTTATGAAGATGATCATACACATAATCTTGCCCATTCATCTTGATTCTTTCACCACGGTATGGATAAATGCCATCCTTTGCATGTTTTTGCAAGAAAAGTGTGGTATCTAGATCTAGCTCAATTAGTCTGCCTTTTCACTAGAAAGGGTTCAGGGCAGTGGAAGCTACAAAACCTGATAGCTATGCAGTTCCTGTTCCTTCATGCCCCAGCAGCCTCAGGACTAGGTTAATTCCCACTTTGTTGAACATGCATGTCCATGCCCTCTTAAAAGGGCCTGTAGTATAGGACATATGGTAAGGGCTTTAAACTGAAAGAAGGCAGATTTAGATTAGATGTCAGGAAGAAATTCTTCATAGACAGGGTGGTGAGGCACTGGAACAGGTTGCCCAGAGAAGCTGTGGATGCCCCATCCCTGGAAGTGTTCAAGGCCAGGCTGGATGTGGCTTTGAGCAACCTCGTCTAGTGGAGGGTGTCCCTGCCCATGGCAGGGGGGTTGGAACTAGATAGTCTGTGAGGTCCCTTCCAACCCAAATCATTCCATGATTCTATAAAAATATCAGACATTCACAATTTTTGGTCTACTAGTTATCACCCATCCCTTCTTTCTTTTTCTATGTTTTCAGCCTGATGTAGGGAGCCCATCCTTGTTGCTAGGATTTGCTGCCATGTGTTTCCTGTTTTATGAAATGAATGCATGAACACCCCAACACACAAGACCTCACCGCACCTCACCAGTTCTCTGAGAGATCCCCAAAATGGAGGAAGGGGTGGGTTTTCTCCCTCATCATTAACTGAGACTCCAAGATGTAACTTTCACATACCTATGGCAGAAAAAATCCCCAAATTTCAGCAGTGCCTAAGAAATATGTGCCATTTAATGAAGGCTATAACAAAATCTGTAAAAATTTTATTGCCATATCTGAAATGGCCTAAAATTAATAGGCAAAAATTCCTGAAAAGTTGCAAAGCTGAAGCTGGAAACACACCAATTAAGGCATGCATATTTCAAAAAATCTTTAAGAGAAGAAAATAACTTAATCCCTAGCAGTAACAAGCCATGTTCCAGTGCCCAGCTGCAGGAACGAGCGGCATAAAAAAGAAAGCAGGAGTAGTGACGCGTTTTATCTGGAGCTAAAGAGCAGCAGATCAACCAGTGAGACTCCTTCACGTACCTCTTGTTAATCACGTTTCAGCACAGAAGCAGGAAGGACATAATTCTATTATTTCCCCAGGACACAACAGCTTTACAAGCTAAGAGGAACCCTTATTAAATATAATCTTATGCTTTATGTTGTTTTCTTTTCATACAGCTTTAATACTGCAAATCTATACTTAGAGCAAGTATATTCTTTTAATCACGTCTCAGGAAACAGCTTCCTCAGAGCAAGAGCACAAAAGAAGTGCCATTTCCATGGAAGCAGCAGTACCCAAAACTATGGCACTGCAGCCCATCTACTCTAGCCAGTACCCTAAAACACTCTGTTTGGGGGAACATCAAGAGGAGAGCAAGTCTGTACTTAACTTCTCCTGCCTCCCTGGTAGCGTGGGAGGGCAAGAGGCAGAGGCATATGCTGCCAGGGCATGCAACTGGACAGTGATGGCAGCCCTGGAGGGGACGGTCACAGTGTGAAAGAGGTCTACAAAAGTTCAGATCAGCTGGTGTACCACCAACTTCAGAAAAAAGTTTCTTCAAGCTGCTCCTCTCAGCTACAGCTTGAAAACGCCTGTCCTCATATCTTGCTCACCTGAGAAGTGCAATCAAACAAATTCTGCTAAATGCTTTACTGTTCTGCAGCATTTCTGTAAAACTTTCTAAAGCCATTACATCCTTTTATTAGGATATGTTACCAGATTTTAGCAGAGGTTCTTCAGTGAGATTGTTTTTGGGTGAGCAGTCATTTCACAGATTTAATGCAAGCTCTACACTTGTAGTATATTAACTGAGCTGAATTGCTACTGGGAAGTTAAATATATTGCAGAGCAGTAAAAAAAAAGAAGCTGTTTTGTTGAGAAGATGCATTTTATTTCATAGTCAGAAACATATTAAAGTATGTAGAGCATATAAAAGTAAGTGTTGAGATTTCATCTAGGATAGTTTCAATTTGAGATAAAGAACCCAATTTCTCAGACCTCTTCTCAAACGGAAACCAAAATACACATCAAAATGTAAAAGAAAGAGGACTTTGCCTAACTACAATCTGAAGGGCACAAAGATCCTTTCAGCCAGTAACCTTCTCTACAGAAACGCCCTCAAATCACCATGACGCACCTCATTGAAGAACCCCCTAGAACTCTAGAGCAGAATCTCAGAAAGTATGAAATATATATATATATGCCCATATATTTATATCCAACAACTGGAGATCATCAATTAGGAGTCTGATCTATTGTTTTCTGAAGGGATTCCATTACAAAGGACTCTATTCACCAAAATGTCTTTAGTTATTTATCATGGTGGTATCTCAGACACAGCAGCTCTGAACCCCCAGTGTCACACAAGTCCTCTCTGACCACCACTAGGACTACAAAAATCTCCAAAGATGCATAAGAAAGCCCAGACATCCTCCTTCAGCTTCTCAGTGACATCAACTGAGCTTCTCAGTTGCGGATGCCCCATCCCTGGCTGTCTTCAAGGCCAGGCTGGATGTGGCTTTGAGCAACCTGGTCTAGTGGAAGGTGTCCCTGCCCATGGCAGGGGGGTTGGAACTAGATGATCTTCAAGGTCCGTTCCAACCCAAACCATTCTATGATTCTATGATTCTATGATCATGACTTATACTGCCATACAGAACAGACACATCTAAATGCAACTTCAGTTTTACAGATTTCTGAGCATCCAGTGTCTAAAGGAAGGGTTTTCATGAAAGGGTCTTCATGCCAGAGATCGCTAGTAAACCTATTGAAATATATAATTGTTTTCAGGCAGATTTCCTCATTTGGAGCATGTTATGACACATGTAACATGCCAATTTACAAGTTGTTAATTTTGAGGCTGGTGAAGTTCCTGCTCTGCTGTAAAGGAGCCACTGAGCAAAACACACAGTCCCCATCTCCCTTTGAAGCCAAACTTGAGTGTTGCTGCTCAAGGGCATAAGCCCAGCCTAGCAACTAAGCTTAGTATAAACTTGGATACTCAAAAATATCCCTGTCTAGGGCTTTAGGCTGCTCGAATTTGCACCCTATCATGCCTTAAATAATGCATCATAAAGTGAAGGACAACACTGCGACAACGTCAGAAACAAGCAATGATATCTTTGCTGAAGTTCTCAAACAGCAAGTAAATGAAGGGAAGAGACAGTCATCTTCTTTTAATCAAAACAGATACTAGAAAGGGTTTGTCACTGTGATACAAGGGCTGTGGGTATTTAACTTGAGCTTTTAATAGGCTTTTTGCATGTCAATATAATAAGATATCAACAAAGATAAAACACACACACAAAAACCTTTTCAGATTCACTCTTAAACCGGGAAATTCTGTTTCTGACTGTAGGTAGCTACAGACTGTTTTTATCTTGTCTTCTGCCAGTCAGGAGCAATGTAGGATCCTAGTGGTTATACGACAAATTTCCTTATCCTGCAACTATTCTGCAGTTGCAGTTCATTTGAAGGATTTTACCTCAAGGGTGCTGTCTCTCAGCGTCACAGTTTAACAATCACTACACTTTACATCCATTTCCATTAGGTATGTTTGGCAAGTTTCAAAAGTAGAGTTGTCATAGAGCAGAATGCCTGCTATCTAGCGGTATAAAACCCATTAAGACAACTTAGGCTTAAGCTGCAGAGTGTCAGCTTTCCAGAGGCAGCAAACTAATTCTTTTTTTCCCCACAGTGGAAAGTGTCTGTCTCTCGCAGACACACTGCAGTTAAAAGAGTCTCTTCAGCAATTTCCTGGAAGGGGGACAGAAGGGGGCAAGCAGAGGGGAGAGAGGAGCAGGCGTGGAAATTCCTCTATCTAATACACTATTTCCAAGTGTTTGGCTGCTAGCAGCAAGATAGGCACACATCCATATATTTTCCTGGAGTCTGCAATCCTCTGACCTAGTCACTGTCATTTGGAAAAAAAACTGTTGCACTAGTAGCATGCGCATCTTGATCGGCTTATCTTTCAGGAGCTTCATTGGGCCACTCAGTTTGTGTTTCTCACATCCTCCCAACTCCTCTGTGAGGAATTTCCAGCACAGACCCACCCCACAAAACATCTCCAGAAGCAGCTAGTATCTGCCCATAGTACCAACACAAGACTTCCTATCAGCAAAGCCTTCAACTTGCCCAATTAACTATCAAGCTGCATAACAAGCTTTTCAGTTGCATTTGACTATAAGGATTTCTGCCCCAAATAAAACGTAAGTAAAAAGGACAAAATGCTTAGCCTTCTCATCACTTTATCCAGGACACTTTCTGTACAGATCTTCATCTCATGCCAGCTGAAGATTCATAATTAAGACGACAGCAAGAGCCAAGTAAAGCTGGATATTGAGGGTCAACAGCTTTGTGTTTTAATTGGCATCAGTGGAAAATTTATGTTTATAAATAAGGGTCCAGTGCATCAGCAACACTTTTTCCAGTAATTGCTGGTTTATACAAAAAAAAGCAGTAATTATACTTGTGCATCCAGCATACCTTTCCTAATTAAAAACCATGCAAATACACATCTTGTAATAATATTAGCTCTAATGTGCTTCCTTATAACTCTTGACTGACTAGAGCAGAGTTGTACATGAAAGGGTTTGGGCTTTTTTTACTTCTTTTTCCAAAATAAGACAGAGTGACAAGTCATTAACTGAATTCATACTAATTATTTTTGAAGCACTCACACTCCACACTGTTTCTGGGGTCTATTGAAAATCTGCAAGTGAATGATAGTCAAACCCTGGGTTCAATAGTTTTCTCCATATTGCAAAGGGGCTTCTTTTGACATGATTAGAAGCCACTTCGTCTTCAAGCTGCAGAAACACAGCCATTCACAGATTCACAAGCTTTTCCAGAAGTCACTTTCGGGTCAAGCAGCCAACGTCAATCATTGTGACACCTCAGCTACAGGGTTATAGTGAAACAATGGACTACACAAAAATAAAATAAATCCCATGAAAGCTACATTCTGTGAGAACACATATCTAAAGAGACCATACTGGAAACCTCTGAGCAGTAAATGTTCTCCTATTAAGAGCCGGATGAATCTTCTGTGCATGTAAGATGTCATTTCACATTGCTAGGATAAAACTTTATGAACAGCAGCATTTCCCTTCTGCATAGAACCAGATTTTCCTAATTAATTTCTTTCATTAGGAAAGCAAAGGATGAAGGGAACTCTTAGTGAGTTTTCCTTGTTCCAACATGGAGAGAATTGAATATAGTGCTCCAGTGACACAGGAGATACTGTCTTTAAAATACGTGCTCTTCCAGCTTTCTTGAATTCTTTTCACAGTTACCAATAGTGCTGTTTGTACATGCAGTGATATACAAACAGCCTCCCTCAGGAGACGTTGACTGCATTTCACTAATACTGTGCTACAGCTCAAAACAGAGACTGCCAAGCGAGTGCACTGGCACAGAATATATGACAGATAATATGTACAACTTGAGAGCACAATAAATTAGAAAACACGTGTTCCATCCCAAATCCAAAAAGCTGGCCCTTCAGTATTAACACTGAAGCGCCAATCTCCCAAACACGAGACAAGCTTCCTTCCACATGCCATAAATACCCCAAAATGTGCCTGCACCGTAATTTCCACAGCATAAGAGTCAGCTGCGAATTCAGCAATGCATACAAAATACGCTTTGTACAAAGGCACACTCTGAATCTTACACTGCACACAACCTCAGCTGCTAAACCTGCACCATAAACTCCCAACTATTAGGCACAACAGGATCTCAGTGAGGATGCAACATAAAGTGCATCATGGCCACGCATAGGCTATCCAAATTACATTGCTACTAATGCACAACGCGTCCCCCAGGGAGTCAGAAACTCTTTGAAGAGTTGAAGGACAAAACAGTTACATTCAGCATGGAGAAACAGGCAGTTGGAGATGTCAGTTCCTTTCCTCACTCCCTACCTTAAAAATGCAGAGGCGAAATCTGCTTCTGAGCTGTACCTCATCCCATCCTTGGAGTAAATGTAGTGGTCTATCTGCACTTCTGTGGCAGGCAATATACACACTAGAACTAAACTCACTATATGCAGATGTTATCTCTAACTTTAGATTCTACCTCTAAATACTACAAATAATTTGTGGCAAGTAGTTCCCCTTAATTAGAAACAGGTACACCTTGATATGAAATGACACTACTTTCATTTTGCTTGCAGATTTAAAACAAATCAAAAGTATTTTGCAGTTTATTACCACACTTGTAATTTAACCTGTTATAATAAAATCCACAGTACAGTTGATTTGGCAATATGGATTTGAAAATACCATTTCTGGTATGATAACAGCATATATTTACATTTTTTCATACCAAATTATATCTACTGTATGCAACTGAAATCTTCAAATATACTGAATATGCCACACCTCTGTCTGTCAGCCCTTTCGATGGCACAGTCAGGCAGATTTCAACTGAAGAAACCCACTCCCAGATGTCTCTGTGAGCACAGCATTTCCCATTTGCAGAAGAGTTTTGTTAAATAACCTCACTTAAGATTACACAGAAAACCTGTAGCAAAGCCTAGAGCTGCAAATTCCTAAATTTTAACTTAAAAACCTCCAGCACCATGATTCAGAGCACACTTTCATGATTCTCCAATCACTCAGATAGGCTTTCTGGAACATGCCTTTAAGTCTTGGAGGTAGGAGTGTGGGTTGGGGAAAAGCAGAGAGGTATAACTGTATTACTGCTTTGACCTCCCAGTTACCTACATGGAAAACTGTGTCTGTGTTAGATTATCGTAGAAAATACAGTGTTGCAGCTGTTGAGATAGCAGGTTAACATTCTTCTGTGTCAGCCATCCACGTCCTACCCCACACATCTAAAGACCATCATGGGACTTGCAGTGGTGCAGGGCCATAATGGTACAAGCAAATTAAATAAAACAACCACAATAAACCCTGTGGGAGCTCCCAGAAAACATTATTCCAATTGTCCTGAGAAATCACTACATTTCTGCAGGGCACATCCAAAACGGTTCCCAAGAATCAGGAATCCTTGAAAGCAATCCCAAGCCCTCTGGATTTTATACTCCATATCTTTTCTTTCTTACTACCAGAATATCAACAAAATATAACAACCTGTGAAAAGCTCTGTGAAGTCTCCAGTGTTTAACTGCTTGACAAGAAGGCAGAGGCATGATGCACAAGAGGTGACATTGTTAAAAAAAACAGTCCCTCCAGGTTTTTAAATAAACACTCAAGTGCTAAAAAAACCCACGTGTAAAGCGATGCGATGGGCAGTAGCACTATTGATTGTGCTTCTCCTCCTTGTCGTGTAAACACTGCATTTGCCATACTCTGCAAGAAAGGGTGAGGCTGCCCAGCAAAAGCTGTACCAGACTCCATCAAGATCCTTTTGCCGATGAGGAGCAGGCTGCTCCCCTGCAGCGGCTGAGCACATCCAAGCACAGCAAGCTTGTGGACCTGGGTACCACACGCCAGGTAGGAAAGAGATGCTGCCAAGCACAGAGCTTACAGTGTTGGATGCACCGGAGATGGGGAAAAGATTTGTTTTCAGACCTTTTCATTTAAATCTGCCTAACTCCTCTCTCTAAAAATATTTCTCTTACTCTGGTTTATTAGTTTCTGTTTGTTATAATAAAACGAGGCCCGGAGACAGAGCCACTTTGAGCACTTTGGCGCATCTGCCATGCGGAGAAGTTGAGGCCGTTCTGCTTCAAGGCCCTGGCTGACTCTGGGTCCCACACAAATGTCTTTTTAAACAACCATTTTCTCTTTCAACACATAAAAATTGGAGGATCTAAATCAATAGCTGGAGCTTACAATGGATGCAGAGCAGCTGTGTTTTTTAACAACGCGTGCAGCCGTGCAGGCTCCAAAATGAGCAGCTGCAGGGGGAGAAATAGCAGGGGAGGGGAAACCCTGCCAAGGCAAACCATTTAGGTCGCAGGCCCTCAGCAGCGAGCATTCGAGGGGAAGGTAGCATTTTAAGCCACATTTCCTCCCTCCCCGATCTATTTTATAAGTAGCAGGAAGGAGTCATCACATTTAATCTTAAAGTAATCCTCTTTAAACCTAAAGTGCTTGTGTCTCTGAGCACAGCTTTCTGCCAGCATTGTAAGGGACCACAGGGGTGAGCGAGCAGCAATGTGCACAGAGCTCGGTTTCAGCGGAGAGCTCACCAGACGCGTATCGATGTCCGCTTTCTGGCAGCTGTCCATGAGAGTTCCCAAGTACTGTATTTTGTACAATTGGATAGAGTCTAGAAGAGGTACTGCCTGGTATTTACTTACGTTTGGCAATGCATTCAAAAAACGCACTGAACTATTAGTTTAGCCTTGGAGCCTACAAGGTGAAGCACTGTGCTTTCAATAGCGCAATCTGTGCAGAGCCCCAGAGAATGCAAGTCAAACAAAGGGAGAGAAGAACCCCACTAGCCCTTTTCATGTCAGTAGGCAAAGCAGCAGATCCACACCATGTGCTAAGCTGCACAGATCTTCCAGGTGGGCACAAGCACAATAAAATCAAGGAAGTGCTGTTAGAGTACACTGAAGCATGTTATGCTGTTCCCCATTGCTCAAGAAAGCTCAAGGCTGTGTGATGCAAACTCTAGCTGTCTCTTGTCAAGGACCAGAGGCAATCAGGTTAGCTTAAATTAGGAATGAGGCAGCTGAAAATAACTCTGCTGTAGTGTATACATTTTTCACAGTACTGTAGGAAGCATACAAGAAATCAGAAGAGATCTGCTATCATATATGACAGCAGGCAAGTTGCAATAATCTTTTGCTCCCTTTGGTCTAAAACCTAACATTACAATTCAGGGTACTACTCTTCTCCCCCACCAATATTTCTTAGATCCAGGTTTTCCAGCCAGCCAATGCTCTGCCCAACAGCATCTCTGCTCTCTGCCAACCCGCTATTGTTACTGCCAATAGACATGCCAATTTAGAAAGGGGCTGATTATGTAGTTCTATGTAGGACAGTATAATAATATATCTCAACAGCAATAATCATTGTTATCTACACTTGACAAGTGCAACATCCAAACTTTAAAATGAACCAGCCTCTTAAAGAATAAAGCTTTTGTCAACAAAAGAGATGCTCTCCAGAACTTACATACCAGCTAAGAAGGAAGGCAGAGCACCTACTTAGACATTTAATGTCCTAGCAGGTGCTCTGCCTAATATGATCTTCCATTAATACCTGGTCCAAGGTCTACTGAAGTCAATGGGAGTTTTATAATTGATTTCAGTGGGGCCTGAATAAGCCCTTACACTGTGCTGACTCTTTCTTGTGCATGTTACTCAATAAATACTTCTGTCTACTTCTAAAAACGTATTTAGAAAAGAGTATTCTAATTTTTTTTAAAAAGTAACTTTCAGTTTACTGAAAGCAAAATTTAAAACATAATTTGCAGGTATCAGACTGGAGACTGAGGCTTTAACTTTCTCCCTTCGGAAGCAAGGAGCTCAGCCCTACCAACAGCTGCCTGCAGTGGCATTTCCCAGGTGGCATTTTTGCCAGTGGGGGCAACCAAAGCCAGGAGTTATCCCTCCTGTCCTGCATCTCCAGTCCTGGTGACTGTGGTGGGCTGATGGCACATTTGTTTATAACCCTGTTTATTAGACATATGTTCCTTAATCACACAAGCCCTAAGTAGATTACACAGACAGTATTTCTGACAATAGCAGAAGTCTAGTGGCAGCTCCTCACTGTAAGCAATGGCAGCAGAGGCTGTGCTGCACTAAGCCTGAGCACCCTCAAAAAAATTCCTTCATTCCACCTGCTCCCAGCAACAGCCATTCAACCTGGTAACAGATATGATTTGGAAGCTGACCAGCTGCTGATTGCTGGCCCAAGGTGGGTGAGCCACCCTCGTCTCCCCAGTGGTACTATCAAAAATCATGTCCCACTTCCATCTTAGATAGTGAAAATAAACTAGAGAACCAATACACCTGTGATCTTATTAATGAATTAAAGAATGGTTTGGGTTGGAAGGGACCTTAAAGAACCCACTCAACCAGGTTGCTCAAAGCCTCATCCAGCCTGACCTTGAACACTTCCAGAGATGGGGCATCCACAGCTTCTCTGGGCAACCTGTTCCAGTGCTTCACCTCCCGCTCCATGAAGAACTTCCTCCTGATACCAAATCTAAACCTCCCCACTTTCAATTTAAACCCGTTACCCCTTGTCCTGTCACTACAGGCCCTTGAAAAAAGTCCCCCCCAGCTTCCTTGTAGCCCCTTCAGGTACTGGAAGGTGTTATAATGTCTCCCCAGAACCTTCTCTGAAGGAAGGCTTGAAAAACTTCTATCCTTTTGCCATTTCAGTTGTGATCAGTGACTAGGAAGTTTTAACAGTCCAATCTATTTTGACCAACATCAAATATTAAAATATCCTTTTTTTTGGAAAACAGAATCTCATCTGTAACACTCCCCTGCTTAGACTCCAGTTGTTCTTCTGTCTTTCTCATCTTCTCCCCAGTCTATTTCTATCATAATTCTTTTTGGTAAGGTTAAGTGTAACCACATTTTTATAAATCAGAAATTACACCGAGTCCCTTTTAACCAGACTTCGAAATGAATAAACTGTATCATGCAGAATGTTTAATTCAGAACATTTCAATTTCTTACACTCCTGTATTATGTCTATGGTACCTTAAACACCTGCAGGCATAGTACTTACTTCCACAGCTTAAAACTATGAAAAGGACTAGGAGATCATCCAACTTAAAAGAAAAAGGAGAAATAAAGGAAAAATCAAAAGGTTATATTGGCACCACTGATCAGTCTCCGAAAAACACAGCACCTACCTCAGCAATCAGTTAGAGCTGCAGAAGGTTTTCTGCAGCTTAGGCATTTGACAGGCACTGGCCTTCAGGCATGCAGCAAGATTGTTTCAAGTGGCCTGTAGACATCACAATTCCTACCTTTACCGGGATCAGCATTAATTAATCTGGAACAACCTCCACTGCAATCAGGTAAAACCAAAACTCACGGCTATGTTGCCTTCTCCTTGATGCCTGTGTTCAATAAGATTTTATTGCTTCATTTCCTTCCAGAACCTGCCAACAAGGCAGGTTCAGGAAATGTCCCAAAACTCTGCGACTGAGTCTGCTCAGGTTATTGCTGCTAGTAGGCATCAATTTTGAAAGAGTACCAATTCTTTCAGCAGTTTGCTGAAGACAGTGTTTTGTATCATAAAGATTACTGGTTTATGACACTATGAAAATGATCAAAAGTCCTAAAGTAGAAGACACTAGCGTGGTATTATCTGGCTTATAAACCCAGTACACATGCAGTGCTACTGCTCAGCAGAACACCTTGGAAGATCCCTAGGATTAAACATCCCACCAGTTGGCCATTCAACAATCAACAAAAATTCACAATCAGTATAAATTCCAGCTGCTCTTTTAGCACTGGCAGTCATGGGTAATGACCTTGTTCTTGCCAGGCAGACAGTTACAGAATTACAGCCATCTTCCTACTCAGGTTGGGATGCAGGTCTGCAGGTTTAACCTCTGAAGGCAGAGTATGGAAGAAGAAAGTTTTCTCTAAAGCTGATGTTGAAAACACCCATTTGAAATTAAGAGTTTCAAGTGTTGCCAGTGGCCTTCAGACCCAATCCCAGATTCCCTTATGTCGTCAAGAACAGGCTCTTGCAGGTCAACAACCAACTGCATTTTTTTCTGCTTAAGCAGAAACCACAGGGAATGGTCTTAAGTATTTATATCTTGTCTTCATTTGCAAGAACCACTTACAGGTGAATACAGAGTTTGGAATAATATATCAATCCAATTCTAGCACAAGGCCAAACAGGATTTTCACTGGCTGGAAGAGAAAGCTTAAAATACACTTGGTTGGCCCAAACCAATCCACACTACAGCACCTATTTCAAAATACTCTATTAATTACTTAAGGAACCACTACACAATCCCACCCTAGGGCTCAAATACTATTTTAAGAATGAGATTACGACCTCAGCACAGGATAATATTAATACTTTATACCTATAACGTCCTTCCATGAGGCACAATGATCTTAAGCCTCAGTATGTGCCTCTCAGGCATCAACAGAGGAAAATTTGGAAAATGAGGATGAGGGCACTTAACAAATGAGAGTTTTGTGAATCCCACCTCTGTGTTGAATGTTGGATTTCATGCTATAAAATTGTAAAGTTCATTTCCTCTGCATTTCCAATGAAGCCTTGATTTGACCTCAGTGGCATAAAATGCTAATAATCTCCATACCTTAAAGACTAAAGAAAAATATTAGTTTTCCTCAGTGTTCTCTTGGGGAGGAGAGAGAGGGAAATAGAAGAGGAAATAAAAAGAGACCGTTTCTTAATACTGACTTAGCCCAGAAGATTCTCTCACCATTTCTATAAAACCCAAAACAATTAAAACCAAGCAAATCCAGTGCATACATTCTATTCTAGTTTGCCCTTAGGAATTTTATGATGAAAACAACTTGATGGTTTTCATACAAAAGCTATACACCAAGCAAACACTTTTGGAAAGTGACCTTCAAATACCATCCAACTTGCTTTTTGGTTTGAGTTATATACATCTACAGATATCTATTTTTATACCTATACACACAGCGTATGCATTATATATAACATACACACATGAAGGTAAAAATTGACTCATACAACTCAGGTTCAGGACCAGTTTTTCAGGCAAGTTGAAAGTCTCCTGCCCCTGAGTCTATCTGCCACCCACTTTTCTGGAGCGGAGCCTAGGGGAAAATCACCCACTTTGTGGTAGTATTTGCACATTCAGAATTAAATTCATCTTCTGCAGGGTTGTTCCGAGACTGTGCAAAAAATCCTATCTTCAAACTTATACTTTCCAGCACTATTCAGCAAAAATAGACCCTTTGGCTACAGTCCCTGGGAAGCAGCTGCACTGTATCTATGACTGACCACCAGGTCTATCTTGGGGCATCTGAAAGCCACTGATGTGTTTTTATAAACAGTCCTATCAAATTCACCAAGGTGAGAGAGTCCACTGAGAGCCTAGGGTTTTTACAGTCAAAATGAATACAAATTTCAGCCACTAGCCCATGAACCATATCCCTCAAGGACTCAGGAAATTCCTAGCAATGATTCTTAATCGAAGCTGCCAACAGGGTGAATTAATTCATGCAGCTGAGCCCTCATAGTCTTCCATTCGTTACCTCCTGAAACATTCCTTATACTTATTCCACTGAACACCGCTCCCTAAGGTCTTAAGAAGTTGCTTTGGAGGAGAAAAAAAAAAAAAAACCTTGGTTAAGTGCATTTCCTTTTCCATAAAGATGCTTTTCTTCCAGTTTATCTCTGAAATGAAAAAATCCTCCTGTGGAAAGGTTCCAGGGAAGGACCATACTCACAAAAAGTGACTGTATAAACACCATCAAAATCTTCTTGCATGCATAGCTGGAAATGATCAACAGTAACTAAACATAAATCACACTGAATAAAGTGAATAAAAGTTCAGGAGGAAAATGCACCTAGCACTTTATTCTGCATTGTTCTCCTCTGTGGATTAAAAAAGAAAAAGTTGGCAAGATTTACTGTTTCCCTGCTCTTATTTAAACTGCTCTCCTCCTCTAATTTCTGAGAGCGCTATAAAGGGACTCACAGGGAGAGAAAAGCCCTTGTAGTGCAATGCTGGTTTTCCAGTATGATTTTATTAGATTCATAGCGCATGACTGAAAGCAGCTTATTGTAAACAGCTGATTGGGTTTTAAAGCAGTGGATAATCAGTTGGGTAAATTACCATTTATTGTCTTCAGGACTTACATACTTTGGGAACACAAACCCACCAGCGACTGACTGGGGTATTATACTCCCGCCTAGCTGCTTCCACACTGAGAGTCTCCCCGGTGTTGTATGGGGCAGAGCTACGGACCTTGAAGAAAGCAAATGAGTATCGACTTGCAGTGATAGAGATGACATGTCTCGGGAGGATCCCTGATGTTAGCAGAAGACAGACAGAAACTGAGAAGTAATGACACCAGAGGCATGCTGCGAATAAAAAGCAGCTGCAAGCTTCCACGAGAGAACTGGAAATGCTGCTGAGTGGGAGGTACCAGTGTACCACCTTTCATAAAAAAGGGAAAAGTTCTTCCTCTATAAAACCTCCCCAGCTAGGCACAGTAAAAACACGTTCATACACTGTTAAAACCAAAACCATCAAACAGGACTTCAAGATATCTAGGTTTGTGACTATTCGGAAAGACTGTTCTATGTTAGACCCCAAAGCAATAGCTGGGAAGATGGCAGAGAAACGCATTTACCCCTTTCATTAAAAACTAATCTTTTCAGGAATTTCCAACATAGCATTTTATTCCAGACTGTAATAGCCTCTTAGAAAACTAAAATGAAAAACATTATGATTGCAAAAATATTTCAACTGTTTATTACAGTAATTTTCAAATGCTTTTTGCTTTCTCAATTTATTTTTTTCACTTGTCCGTGACATAATATTTGGTTAGATCATCACAACACTGTGATTTGATCTCCAGCTTGCTGCTAATCCTCCACTGGCACAAGCTGAACAAAGGTTTATTAACATTAATGAGTAAATATGGGAGCAGGGGTTTTTATACTGATTTTTCATTTTACAGATCAAAAACTTCCATTGGATATTACTCCAGAGTTGGGAGGAAAACATCTGTAAGAGGTGGAAATACAGTACAGAAATATGACAGAGCATATTTCTACAAGTTGTGGAAATGGAGACTCACTGAGCTGGGAATTTCAAGGTCTTTGTTGTCTATAATCTACTGGACAGAACTTGATGTGAAGCACTACAGACTTCCTCAGGAGACTATAACGTTTAGTTTTCTCTTTTTGTTGCTGTTCTTTCTTTCAACACACAGATTCAGAACAGAAAAATGAGGGAGAGAAGTGTAGTTTACATTATTTTCCCCTTCTCCTTAACAAGGAAAGGGAAACAAAACAGCATCAGCAGCTAGTTAACATGTGAATTACATCAGACCTGTTTTGACCCTGCTTATACTACAATCAAGAGTCAGGTAACCTCAAGGAAAACTTTTATAACTGATTTTTTTTAAATTATTTTTTCCTTCCTTGGCTTACTTCTTTATACTGATGTTATTTCATTGTAAACACACATAAAAATAAAATAGCTCCAGCTATATATACTTGCCAGTTAAAGTCATTATGCCTATAAAGAGCAAATGTAATGTGTAATTTTAGAGGGAGCCTTGGGAATTAGAAATTAGAAGACTGAAGCTACAAAGATACTGAAGGAAATGATTAAGGAAGTGGTATGTTAAGCATCTAAAACATCATACAACATTACATAAAGAGATGGATCTGTCAAGAACAATCTGTATCAATCCAGATCAAGTCATTCTATGACAGGGCTACAGAAAATGGAAAAAGAAATAGCTGCACCGTTTCTTGACTTTAATGCATTTTCTAAAGACAGCACAAATCACATTACATAACCAAACTAGATAAAACCAATATAGACAACGATTTTTCAACTTTCCTCATTTATGGATCAATAGCTACTTTGGCGAAGAGATATGAGCACCCTGTAAACTTTACATATATAAAGCTAATGATTTACATTGCCTGTTGCAAAGTGATTAGAAGCAACGGATGCTGCCTGTCCCCAGAATCCCACAGAACACAGCTGCATGATGACATCCGAGTTGCCTGTGCAGGCACCAGCACAAGTCTGAGTATCGACAACTTTATGTAAGCCAAGGGGTTATTTCAGTCTAGGAAAGTGTTCTAGGCTTGCTCCTTTCCAAAACTCCCATTAATAACCTGGATGGCAAAATAAAGAGATTCTGTGCACATCACCAAGATCTCTGCAAGCACTTGGATCCCTGGTTCAGAATTCTAAGTGATCTTGATGAATAGCCTGAAATCAATAAAATAAGATTTAAAAAAAAAAAAAGTCATGCCACACAAGAAGATGGGGAGAAAATTGACTAAAAATAATAAAATGAGGAATAACAACTTAGCTAAACCACCCAAGAACATGGTATTTATAGTGGGCTGCAAACTGAGTACCAGCCCACAGTGTGATACTGTTCGAAAGGAGGATTTTTTTTAAAAGTCACCCTGAAACCGCACTAAGAGGAGCCTTACTATTGCGTCCACTTCTATTTTTTTCCATTCCACTTCCATGTAGCTTAAAAAAAAAAAAAAATCTGTCCTTCTCCCATCTATTTTCTAACAGCTTTAACATAGTAAAGAACCACTCTTCCTTCTTTAGAACTTGGCACAGAGTTTGTGGCACAGAGTTTGGCTAAAAATGAGTCATTTTCTTCAGTTAATTCCAGGCTGAATTCTGCACAAACTCTCTGTTTCAGATTCATAGTGCTTTTTTAGCCACATTATCAGTAACAAAATCAATACAATGCTTAAATTTTCATTTACCCACCTCCCGCTTTGGAAGTCAGACTTGTGGGAGCAGCCCAGGGTAACAAGTTCATGCCCTGACAAAACCTTTCAATTACATCAACGTACCTCATCCTAAATCAGCACTGCACATCGGTACCCGAAGTTGTAGGTGAGCAGTACTGGCAGTAGTCATCATTTAAATGAGAACAAGCTCATCCTATCACCTTCTCAGGTGATTTTTGCTATCTCCACAGTGGGTTTATGCACAGGTCAGCAACTACGTTCCCAACCATGTTAGCATTATTCAAAAATAAACTATGAGAGACAAAATAATTACTCTAAGATCCTTCAAACATGGATGCATGTATATTTCCTGTCACAAAACAATATAAAGACAGACTTCTTGTTAGCATTTGATTTCAATTCGATGGACTGTGTATAAGAGCACAGGCTGTCTTTCATGGACAGATCATTTTCTCCAGAGTTTTATTATGACAAGAGAAACTACCTGCTTCTTTAGGTCTATACCACAGTTTACAGTAGGAGCTGCTGGGACAAAGAGAAATGAGAGATACAATGAGAATGGCTGAGGCCTCTCTTCTCTCCCCCCTTGTCCCTTCCCTCTTCTTTTTAATGCAGCAGTGTTTGATGGAGCATCAGATTAGAAATACTTTCTATCCATATCTTTTTATACTTGTCCAGGTTGTCATCATTAAAAAGTGAGGCTCCAATGCTATTGTTAAACCTTGGGTAAAGCTCAGATGTAAATACTTCATGCTATAAATTTATGTCATTGTCAGATCTGCTGTATATATAAATCACCTTCCAATGTCATAGAAGCAGCAGAACTGTCATCTTTTTCACAATCACGTTAAAGATTTCCTGCAAGACTGATCGAGAAATACATGACAGCTACAAGACTAGTTTCTGCATTTCCTGCAAAAATAAAATCAAATCGACTTCTACAATAAAAGAACCACCCTTTATATGAATTATGGTATAGACCCATAAACTACTTTTCCCTTGGCCACCTGCCATATCCTTATTTATCCTTGCATTTTTCTTGATCAGAACTTTACTGTACATTTTCATCTAAAGACTTTTAAAAGGGTTGTTTTTTTCCTTTCCAGAAAATGTTTTATAAATACTACCTTTCTTAACAACTATGAATTAACATATCTGGATAGCACGCACAACAGGATATCTGTATGTATTTGCAACTTCTTTGATGATGATGATGTGATAATTGAACTTGAACAAATAAGAGGACATAATCAAGAGGACAGCAAGATATCACCATGACCAGCATTTGACAGCGTATTCACCACATGCTGTCCAAACCGCAACCTGCGTTAAACCAAAAGCTACAGAAGCGCAACTGGTTCCTACCATGACTGCCAAGAGATAAGGTTGCTGTGTTTACAACCCCGTGTTCTCCAATGGTACATGTGCGGATTTAACTCTTGCTAAACTGAAGAGAAATTGCATTGTGCAAATTCCAAACTAAGGTCATGGCTGAAATGTTTCAATCATTAACAAAAAAACCTATCAAACGCAACCTGAGCGTCTCTGCAACGCATATGGGTGTTTGAGATACCGCGAATGACTTTTGTCACCAACTGCATGTTGTCTGGCAACAAGGTAGCTTTCTTTGCATTAAAAGCAAGGATAACTATGATGTTATAAATCAAAGAGCTTCAGTGTCACATCACATACCTTCACCACAACACAGACTTATTGAAAACTGCATACTAAATAAGATAAAACCACCACTAAAATTTGCCAAAGAACCACAAGCACAGAGAGCTAGAGTGCACACGTTACATATTTATCTTCACACACTTATTTTTTCAAGGACTGAGAGCAATAGAACTAGCAAACTCTGCTAGCCGACAGATAAGAATGATACTTTCCTCTCTCCTCCCAATTTAAGATATATGTATTTTTCTGAAATTAACTCCTGCCCTTAATTTGCCCATTCTATTGGCACAACTACCTTCAACTGAAGAAGGTGCCAGTCACTCTAATGCTGTTGAACCAAGCACAGAGTGTAAGACCAGTGTCGATTTCACATTTTCCTCATCTCAAATGCTCAGTGCAGTCTTAGAATTTTCAAAAAAACCAGACAATACTTGAAATTATTCACAATATTTTAGGATAGAACTCCTGGCTAATAAAAAGAAAATTAAATCATATGCAACATTTATGCTGATTTGGTGGTTCTAATAACATAAGACCAATATTTTGTGGCAACAGGAACATTAGAAGTTGGGAATAGGGATTTTTCCCTCTGTTTAGCAACAGAATCAATAAATATAGCTTGGTCTGCTGAAAACTAAATCCAAAACACACATAAGATCAGTTTGGCTCAGCAGGTATCTTTGCTTCTGACAAACTTAAAAATTTCCAAGATAAAATTAAAATTTAAGATTTTTCATTACAAGCCTTGTTTTACACCTACAAGGAAGGAAGTTTTTTAATGTCAAAATACTACTTTTTTATTATTATCGCTTTTTTTTTTCATTTTTATCAATATTAATTAACTAGAATTCAGTTGCCAATTGACCCAGAATTAATTGAGAATTCATTGCAATTTATCTGGAAATTCATTTTCAGTCTGTACTCAGGAAAAAAGTGTCCATAACACTTAGTGACATTTGCAAACAGAGCTGTTTCATGCAGAAAATAAGAATGGAAATAGTATAATGTCAAAGGAAGAGACTTTTTGGAGAAAGAAAACGTTCCCTTTCCTTTCCAGTAGCTCTATTTAAACATGTGTTTAGTTTATGGAGAAATAATTTCCTTTCTGTGGCAAAGTTCCATAGCCAGTTTAATTTCACTTTTTCCACTACAAACATTGCTGCTGCTTAATTTATTAAGCAGACAATTTCTAGAGAATATACACACCCGAACATAGAGGATGGTCATCTAGTCACTTCTTTATTTAAAACTTCCACATATTTATCCTTCCTGCATAACATAAATCATTCTTAACTGCCAGAGAAATCCATTTTGTTATCTCCATCTCCATTTTATATTAGCACTGTTTTCTTAAAGGGTATCCCCAAGGGTATTCCTGTTGGGCTTCCTGTGTCCCACAGCAGCAACATTCCTATCTTCTTCCCCCTGGAGCAGCAGGTAAGGTTGGGATAACCATCTTCTGATAGATCACCCCATTACAGAATTTCTATGGCAAGGGTGAGTCTTCACTCCGCAAGTGGATAGTTCAGCTACTCTTCAGCTAGAAAAAAAGAAAACACTGCCTCTCTCTGGAATGAGGACCAGAGACGAGCTTTGTGAACAGAGTCCTTGTGCCAGCCCCCATAAGCCTTGTGTTCAGAACAAAATAAAGCATTAAGACTCATGCATCAACATACGGGAAAGCTGCTGCTCACCTCCACAACCCTGCATTTTTACAGCATCTGCTTTAACTCCTCAGCGAGACAACAGGTCAAAGGAATATGAGTCACTTTCACTCTTGCTCTTATGATCAATATATCCCAGGATTACAGAGCACAGATGTTAATATGGCTGAAATCAAAGAAGCGTAAATGAAGCTGTATACAAAGTGTTCTGAATTTATTTATACATTTAAAAATATGGATTTTTTTTCCATAACTGTGCACTACCAAAATATTTTAATTTGTCCAACCACACAACTATTTTGTTTCAGCTGACTGCAATAAGCATGATTATTATACTCAATGAGAGCAAATATACACTTAGCTCAGCATGACCAATAGTGAATGCAAAGAGAACTGTATGAAGATAGGGCAAACACATAGTAACTTATGCCAAAACAGTCTCTGGGTCCAGCAGTGACAGCTCACTCAATATCCTTAAAGGGATAGAATTTTTTTTTCCCCCCCTTGACTTGTTCAATAAGATTTTTGTTTGTTTTTTGGGGTTTTATTTCCTATTTAGCTTTTTATCACCCAAAAATCTTGTGGCAAGGAGTTCCACAATGCAATTAGATGTTGCATGAAGAACCAACCATCCATTAAATGATGCCCATCATTTCTTGTACAAGGACAACCAAACAATTATTTGCTATTTACCCCCTTTGATCTCCTCCTAACTGCTTGAATCTTTCATTGCATCACACTTGCCTCTAAACTCCCTTTCCACCTTATTTTTCCTCCCATGGAAGCCTTTTTTCATCATTCCAATCTTTTTTTTTTTTTTACACTCCTTTTGAACCTTTTATGACAGTATTCAAGATGCAGCTGAACCACAGGTTTATACAGTGGCCTAATAATTATCACTGGTTTGCCCTCCATTCATTCGCAAGTAATTCCAAGCTTAAATTCACTTTCTTTGACTGAAACAAGAGAGTGAAGTCAATGCTGTCATTCAGGACAACACCACTGTCTTGTTCTTGCACTAACAGTCTGTTCAAAGCACATCATTTTATTTAAGATACTTCCCTCCCCGCCCCCCACCAGTGCATCATCTAGATTGAACTGCATCTGCCATTTCATCCCCCAGTTACTCAAGATCAATCTACCCCTTCTACAAATGTTGACGTAACCCTTATCTCCTTCTGCTTCGGAGACTGTCCCCACAAGTATCATTATGTATCATTATACATTCCCTGTATCATTATACATTCCCTGTCTGGCATGTGAATTCTCTCCCTGACTGTACCACCACGTCATATGATGGGAGTGACAGCAAACCTTGGGAGATAATACTGGCGTGGTGACCTCAGCTCATGAAGGTGAATGGTGATGCGGCATCAAGCATTAAGTGGTTGGTCCTACTACTACAGCTGAGGGTGACAAGGAATTATATCAATCTCTCTTGAAGCAACGTTTCCTGTTCTATGGAAAGATTTTAATCCTATCTAGGTTAAAAGTAAATCTTGAAGTATCGTCAAATCCATTCTGCAGGATGGAAACTAGTTCTTCAGCAGCTGTGCTGATGTGCGACCAATAGTACATGCACACATCCATATACATAACTGCACCCTTGTAGGGTGGGTGGGATTTTGCTGGGGGGTTTTTGCCTTTAAAAGATAGGAGAAGCAGCAGTTTACTGTTTACTCAGTCTTTATCAACAGTGCTGAAATTCTACTTTTCTTTACTCCTGTATTAATCCAATAGAGTGTCTGGAAAGTAATGGGTACTTTATATTAGCACTATTGTATCAGGATACAACAATGGAAGCAGCTCACTGATTTTCTCACAATGGTTTTCTTCTCACTTATTTTTACCATACCCCAGCAGTATCGGTCAAGTGTGTTAGAGACAACTGCAGTTAGAATACTTCAAAAAAGTTAACTGAATATTGTTTCCTGATTCCTCTGATCTGCAGCCTTGAGCAAATTATTGTAACAGCCCTGTATAATGTTTTCAACAGGAAATTTTTTATTATATTTTAGATATTGTAAGACTCAATGTGGAGGCCCTTGATCAAAGAGCACTTTACAAATATAAGGACTTTAATTTTACATTGATTTCTCTCTCACAAAACCCTACTGTAATTGGTGGAACTGAACCACTGCAAAGGCAGATCAGAGTTTTTCTTAGAGTATTTTTTAGTGTTTATTCTAAGCTGATAATAATAAGTCTTGATATATTAGTCACTAAAGATTTTAAAATCTTCCCCCCTTCCCTGCTCCAAAAAACTCTGCATTCATAAGCAACACCAGATAGTGTTTACTATTAATATAATTAACTGAGGGGAAAAAAAGCCAATGCTTGTGCTCTCTTTCTATGAGGTTGCCTCTTTCAAGTTTTCCATCCTAAAACTCCTACTCTTTTTGTTTAACTCCCAAGGAAAGCCTTATTTCTAAAGAAGCATGGCACGACTCAAGTATCCATTTGGCTCTTCATAGAGGTAGCTGGGGAGCTTGCGATAGCTCCTGTCCACCATTCCAATCCAGAAGAACAGTCCTCAACTACTGCAGAATCAGTATCACATCCATTAAATCCTCTAAAACAATGAAGAAATACAACCTGAGGAGCTGGTTCAAATCATCAGATCCCATCCCCAGAGCATACGCAGTGCGCCCTTAAATATGTTAACTGCCAAGTTAGGACAGAATGAGCATCCCTGACGTCTAGCTGTTCCTGAGTGAGAGCTTGTTTCCTGAGATAAATTAGTAAGCGTAGCCTACATAAGTATGTCTAGCTCTGGCGATACGGAAATGAACACTGACAGGAGTAAGTGATTAAAATGTATTTTTAAATACTGGAAGTTTTTAATTTTCTTTAAACTTCAGCTGAGTGGAGTTGTTGACGTACAAGTCACCTTCTAGCTGTCCCATGCGAGTGCACAAACAGTGAGACAGGAAAGCTATTTTGTGCAGTGCATTGTGCTGAGCGAAGTCTGTCCCTGCTAACGTCAACAATAACTCAGCAGCTTAAAAAGGCAGCTAGAGTCACAGCCAGGCAGAGTGCTTTTTATTTTGCGAGCTGGAAGAGGAGCTTTGATTGCTCAGTCCACTACCTCATTCCTGCACTTGCCTCCTCTTCTTCTGAAGTCAGAATGGTGTTTGTTTCCCACAGCTTCCAGGAGAACTTCTCCCCAGTGCAACAGCCTGCGAAGCTAACACCTACTAACCTGAGATTTATTTGGCACATTGTTTAAAATAGAGTCACTAGAGAAAACTTCAAGCAAAATGAACATTAATCAGAACATATGTTGAATTGGTTACTGTAAATAAGGTAGCTAGCAAGGCTGCTAATTTTCCTACCAGGAAACAGAAGACACTAGATGCATTCCTCCCAAAGGCAGACACATCCACATTGCAGCTGGTTTACCTATCCTGCTCGCCTCCCTCAACATGCAAACCTCAGTGTATTCCAAGACTCAAGAAAGCCACACACAAACCTTCCCTCTGTAACTACACGTGCAAGAGCAATTAATACTTTCATTTCATGCCCCAATCCAGGCCTTGGCACACCTTTTTGGGGATGGTCATGTCCTTTCCTACAAGTCCATTTTTAAACATCACTGCCATAGCTCTGCCCAATCTTTCTAAAGTCTCTTTCAGAGATAAAGCAACTACTCACTCTTCACCCTTCATCACGTTATTAAGGTCCTATACTTCTCAACTGTCACATGTTCTACGTCCAGGTGAGTTTTTGTGCCTGCACAGATTTGGAAGCATGCTTCCTCTCCTTCTTTACATACTTTGAGGAACAAAAGCGGAAGTGAAGAGCATGGAAACGTTAACAGAAATGACATCTAAATTCAGGTGCCACTAGGCTATCTATCAGCTATTTAAACGAACACCACTCATCACTGAATCCTTCTTCACTTCACACTTGACTCTTTGTCTTGAGGCACAAAAGTAGCCAGAAAAATAATTAAGGCACATTTCTATGTAAAAGCTCCATCAATGCTGCCCACAGCTCACCCCTTCAGGCAGCCTAGGATCACACTTGTTCCCAGGGTTGGATAAAGCATATCTTATGCAATTTTCACAACTTCCTACCCCAAGATTCAGCATTCAGCAGGCTGGTGTGCTATTTGCCACCTGAGTCATAAAGAACCATTTCTGCTTCCCAACTGAATGGTGACACTACTATTTAAAAAAAGTGAATAATTAATAGCAAAACATGAATAGCAAATGCTCAAGGACATGTATGAATGCAGATATTCACATTCTGTTGCTGACATTTGCTAATCAGTGTATGAAAACAAAGAAAGAACGTTCATATTAATAGCTGCAGAGAGAAAGGAAATGGAATAAGGTTAATGGCACTAAGGAACGATCGAGAATGCAGATGAACGTTCAAAGACACCTTACTTGCACTCAGTATTTCAGAGGTGTCCTTTTCCCCACTGCTACACTTCCATGGGGAGGGGAATCTTGGTTGCAAGCTCAATATAATTGTAAATAGACTGGTTCATTCACGGAATTGCATGTCATTTGATGTTGGGTTTAGAATAGAGATTTTAATCTTTTCCATTAAGTCCAGTCTCCCTAACTTTATACAAAGGCACTTAACCTAATGGGAACATGCTTTGGCAACTGCATGACATTTCAGAGTGCAAGGATCCTGCAATTACTAATTTTTTTGCATAGTTTTTGAGTGGACTTTGGACCTTGTTCTGAAGCACTGAAGAGTAAATCATTTGAGGTGTGTGACCCTGTTACACAGTTGCTGATCAAAAGCATAAATGAATAGCTCTTGCCTTAAATCTGGATTTCAATTTGTTTTTTATTTCAGTTCGTCTTTATCTGGCTAAAGTCTAGTTAACCCCGACGAATTAAGCAATCTTTATAAAATCAAGTTCAGTACCCAGTAAGCAAAGTGAATTGTTTATGAAGCTATGAGAATTGTCAACATGACTATTTCAGAGAAATACGAGTGTATACGTTTATGCTCCTATGAATATTACTTGAGCTGGTGGATGAATGGAAGTCATTTCTCAGAGGGAAAATTCAAAGGATAGTAAAGGCGAGCTGTGGGCTAAACCCTGAACATCTTTCCTCATATTTAAGCTATAAATAGTCCCAACAATACAGCAGAACTATTGGAATGGGTAATAAATTGGTGCTAGCTTTTACAGGGCAAGCCCATACATTCACATTCAGGGACGGTATGCTTGCAGACACAGTGATCTAAAAACATGTCATGTGCTAAGTGACAGACCATATGCTTTGCCTAGAATAGGAACTTTGGCTTGCACAAAGGACTTGGATTAATGCATCAAGTAGGTGACAAGCTTTTAAACTGATGTATACATCAAGCTTCTCATAACCAAGCTGTCATCCTCAATTATGTTTTGTGAAAAAGTCCCCCAGACAAACATAACTTTGCTTATTAAGCCCAGCATATTGGCTACAGCCTGCTGCAGAAGATTGCCTCTGTTTTTTTGAATGTATTTCCATAAAACACACAACAAAGTAATTCGGATCAGTGTTACTGGCAATTCCTGTAAAAACCTCAAGATAAATTCTTAATAGTATATATGAAACCCTGCAGAAACCAAGCAACTGTATTTCAGGACAGCTTTCCTAGCATCAGTTGAAGTGAACTGTTTACTAGAGATTCACATACTGATTAAGAGATCATTTTTATGAGGTAGGGAAATATTTACTTGTTTACACTCTTCAGTCCACAGCAAAAAAGGAAGCTGAAAATAAAACTGAGAGATAGGTAAATACACTCTGAAAAGCTACATGAAAGAACAAATGTTACAGATCAGACTGAGGCAGAGCTGACAGATGTGGAGAAGGACATCTTTTCCAGAGATAGCACATGCCCTCTCAGAAGACCCATGATAGAAATGCCAAAAATGGAAGGGAGGGGCGGGGTGGGGGCTGTCTATGGCAGGGGAGGCAGGGAGAAATCTCTGATGGACATGAATTGTCTAGAAATGCATGTACTACGCAGGGCATAAATGCTTTGCTGAATGACAGCCACCAGCTCATAGCATCATACATAACAAGTACAGCAAAGATCCAGGGGCTAGTCAGAAAGAACAGTGTTAAGCAGTATTTACAAGAAAACCAGAAGCAATTTGAGAGTCCTGCCTAGCTAACACAAAAGAGCTGTTCAAAGTACTGGTTCTTCAGCTCAACCAGTTTTAGTGTCTCTCAGTAAAAATTATTACCTTCGTGGACCAGACAAAGCATTGCTGGGTGATTTTTCTGTTCTAACGCATGCACAGAAAGCAATCTTTCTATAAAAAATGAAAGTGTGCTAAGAAAGGGCCTTATGTGACAAAGCGCTCCCATTTTCCAGGTGAATACTTGGAGACTGATGATGTGCTGGTGTGCAATGTCCCCCTTATGTCTGAGCTTTTGCACTGCAAAGAAAGGAAATTATTGACCTTCTCTAGTTAACCAACACCTCTTCTGCTGCAGCGGATGTGCAGGACTGATACCTTCAGATGGGCACTGAAAGTAGATCATTAAGATTTAGATTATTTGAAGGTTGGGTTCTTTCCCCCTCTTATTTTAGTAGCCTTAAGAAAAAAAGACAAACTGAATTTCAAATCTTCCAAGAGCCTGATTATCTATTTTTAATAAAAGCATGCTCACTTACTAGATTGTATGTGAGAATTGACTGTTCTTTACTTAGTGAAAGGGGAAAGAAAAAAAATAAAAAGGGTTCCCACTGTCTGCCTGAATCTACAGTCCCAAGGTCATTTTTCCAGTACATAATTGGAACACCTTTCCCCCTCCCTTGCAAAAGAGGAGTCTGATCAAAATAGAAATAATAAACTGCTGCCAGCTTTGAGATGGTATTTGCATAGATTTTGTCTTAAAGTTTTTAAGAAGCTTAGCAATTAGGCTCCATTATCATGATGATTAGAGCTTTGAATTGTTGCAATGACTTATGTCTGTACAAATCACGTTAGTAGAAATGACAGTTTATGACTATCTTTGCTATCTAAATGAGATACTACAAACTGCCAGCTACCAAAGACAACTGTTACAATGAGATTCTTCTGCATCAAAGGTGGAATTTTCTAATCCACATAAAGCATCTGGTGTCCCCAGTCTTGACAGATACGAATAGGAATTACCAAACCCTAATCCTCCACAAACACGGATCAGTCAGAATTTGTTCTTTATCAAACTTGGATGAGATGAATGCAACCCCTCTGCACACCCACCGTGTCTGTGGCACTTACTGCCTTGATGCATCTTAGGGGGACCTGGTGTGCCCCTGCTTTCAAGCTTACATTTACCTAAGCAGCACGCCATGCGGTTTAAATTATGAATATAAAGGTGAATTGCAGCAACTTAGGTCCCGTCATGCAGCAAACACATTGTGCCACGTAAGCACCAACTCTGAAGTACCTTAAGGAAAATTAAAATGCTCATCAAATCATTTGATTACACAGAAGACTAACATCTGCGTTGCACGGTGCAGTTACGTGAGAACAGCAGCTTTCACTATTTCAATAAAAATAGTGCTATAGTCTTGGCGCATTGCCCCCAGATGCCTCCACAGCCTCTCTCCTGGCGTGTTACCCTGATACCTCCACAGCCTCTCTCCCGGCCTTGTGAGAACGCCTGCCTGCCACGGCTGGGGACAACACTGCACTCCAGCTCAGCCAGCTCTGGCTTTCCTATCAGGTCAAAAACCCTACAGTGCTGTGCTGCAAGCACCAGTGCAGGGGCAGGGGTGAAGCAGTGTGAAGAGGGAGTAAAGTCTACCAAGGCTTATCAAAATAACATACCTGACATACACGGGCCAGATCAGGTGCTCATCTGACCTCTCCTGTAGCATCCGAGCAGCTTCACACGACTGAAGCATGGTGCTCAAGATGAGCACCCAACTGGATTTTTCTTACAGTTAGAGATCATCTCCTGGCACGCTGACAATTCTGGATCTCTGGTCACTGCATTTGCTCAGCAACAGAGAGTGAGCATCTCTGGGCAGAATAACTCAGTCATTCTCACAGCCCAGAGTAAAGTCAACTTCCCAGACCACCTTAGAGGAGGGCTCTCATTACGTCAGACAATCGCAAAGTGCCAACTTAGACTGGGGCAGCACAGACACCCATGAGATGAGGAGAAAGTCATCGTCTATGTTCTCTTCACGAAGATCTTGTCGTCTTCATGTTCCCTATGACCTCTAACACAGGCCTCTTGGAGGGGATCGAACCCCTTTATGGGGTGCCAAAGTGGACATTTAGAGGACATTTTCAAATCTCACCATGCTTCTCACTTACAAAGACAAAAAATCACGCACCACAATTCTAAGCAAGTAGACTTCTAAGCAAGTGTGACTTCTTCCCATTTGAAAAAACACCTTTATTTGAAAACCTCTTTAGAAGTCAAAATATTTTAAAAGCCCAATCAGAGCAACACACACAAAATCACGATCGACCTCAGAACATTTATTTTCTTAATTATCAACAATTCAGAGAACAAGGAAAGCTTCTTGTCATTCTAAGCAGGAGCAGGGGTTTGTTTGTCGTTTTGCCAAGGAAATGAAAAACAACAAATGAGGTGATTTTTTACTCAATTCTACCTTCGCTGCTGTTAATGAGGTGTCTTGAAATCCTTAAAGCTTTCTTTGTTACTAAATATTCACATTGCCCATGAAATGAAAGAACATATTATCAGAAATAACAGGTAGTGTGCATGCCAGCTGTGGATGAATCAGAAATTACTTTGACTTGTAGATCCCGGTAATAAATCTCCCCTCTTATATTTCCCAATAAAAAATTTCACAAGTCTTGCAAACGCCTAAGTTTTCATGCATCTCTGGAGAGCTGATTTTCACTCAATTCCAGATAACCACCTGCATACTCTGAGGCCACACTCACCATCTCTTTCAACCTTTCTCAAATTAAATTAACCACGTTTAAATCATGCTTACTGAGAAAACAATCTAATCCCAATCTAATCGTTATATTGACAGAGACTCACAGTATTTGTTTCTTTATCCAAAACCTCTCCTCAAACATTCCTTTCTATCCAGTTCCCATCTTCTTGCTTTCTCACTCCCCTCAGCCACAAAAACACGTTGGACTTCTTAAGGCTGAAATGAAACAGGTGGTTCAACCCCCAAGTCATTAGGAGATTGCATGGAAGCACATCACCACTGCACTCCCCTTCATGAAGCAATAAATAGGAATTTTTATTTTTTCAAGTCAGGGAGGGACAGGAGGAGGAAGGAGAGACACCAAGGCATATTATCATAAATGGTAGTTAATGATTTTCTAATTAACATTACAGGTCTCAATTTTCAGTTTTAATTGTGCCTTGCCCTACTTGCAAGCCTACCCTCACATTTTTACAGTGTGCAACCATACCTTCAATAACTGTAACATATTAGTTGAAAAGCAGCTATGGAAAGCAGACCCTGATGCCTATTAATTAGATAATTACTATTGCCTTTTTTTTCCCTGCCTAAAACTCTCCAATGGGACTAACACGCTTCCAGGAGTCAGAAACCTCTCATGCCACTGAGATTTCTGTTTCATTCTTATACATTTAGTCACTAATTACATTTTAATCACTAAAATTATCATCACAAACAAAAACGTAGCTTTATTCAGAGAAATACTGATGTTCTGAAAAGGTCATTCCATTCCAACTGCCCGACCTAGAACCTCTCCATGAAAGAGATTCTTTCCTGGTATTTACACTGATCATGAAAGAACTGAAAAAAGATGCAAGTGATGTAAATTTTTTCCGCAACACTTTTTTCCTTTGAGCAACTCATATGCAGGCCAAGAAAAGTTACAACAATCATCTTTCTTTAAAGAAAAAAAAATAAATCTTGCCCTCCCCTTCCTTTGGGGACCACAGCAATTGCAAGTGGTTGCAGCAACAAAAGAAGTCAAAGCACAGTCAAGCCAAGGTTTTGCACCACAGGGAATGTGCTGCTTCACCAGTGGGAAGGTCCTAATACTTATGCAGGTCTGTGTTCACTCAGCCCACATTTTGAGCCAATTTATTCTCTATTATTGTTTCTGTCCACTCAGAATTGTATTCAGGAACTTGCTTGGAAAGCCATTTTAACACCCGCAATAAGAAATTCAGACATTTTAACAGAGAGAAGCAAAGAAGTTCCTGCTCAGTTGCTGAGGGTGGTCTTTCTGACAAGAGAGGAAGGAGCTGACAGAGACCTCAGTCTTAAAAGATCATACCCACACCTGGATGAAGGATCCAAGTTTCAAAAAAAAAAAAAAAACCAAACCAAAACAAACAAAAAAAACCCACCCACAACGAACAACCAATCCTGAGCATGCAAAATTTGCAAGAACTTCTGTAAGATACATATTTAGGCTCCAGCCTAAGCACAGATATTTGCATGGCCCCCAGTGGGTTTGGCACAAGCTCAGCTATCCCTTATCCCTCATGCAAATTAGCTCCTTTAATGCCAAGTTAGGAAGTGTCCATTGCATGATGTCGAGGTAACATTTTGACCTTCCCTGCATCATTCCTCTCCTCTGCTGAGGAGACTTTCTTTATCATCAAGATTCCTTTTTTCCCAGTTGCATCCACTAAACAAAATGAGAAAATAATATCAAGCTAAAAAATAGTTTTTTTTTAAATAATGCAGCATTAGGAAGACTGGACATACTTCAGAATAGTTTGTTCAGTAACATAATACAGCATTCACGCAGCCAGTATAAATGCTAAATATTATGTAAAAATGAAGCATAAGAAGCATAATTAGTTACCAGCACTGAGCCTAAACCTAAGCATCCTTTTTTCCCCTGGTACCATGTCAACTACTTTTTTTAGCAGCACTGAACTGCTACATACTTATAACAGAAGTGTGGATAATGTATTTTCATGGGCTTCTGACAAACAGGGGTCTGATCTGAATGAGATCAAAGAGTCATTCTCAGATAGAGGCCAAGACTCCATTTCAGATGTATTTTATTGTACATTTGAGACAGAGAAAAGATGCTGTCATCATACATCCTGACGTCAATTTTGCCACTGATTTTTCTTTACTCCCCAGTTCTCCAGCTTCTGGAGCCATGCAGACTCCAGAAATGAACAACCACCAGCACCGGCGAGTCCCCTTGGATCCAACCAACTGAGCTACCACAGCAGAGACTGGAGTGCCAGAGCTGAGGTCCCCAGAGCAGAACTTCTGGTGTGTTCAACCTGGCTCCCAGCAAGGACACGGACACTATCCCAGACAGGCACCCTTCAGATACACCCCTTGTAACATCAGGCAAACTGAGCCACTCTATCTAGAACCTTCCGTTTCCTGCTTTACATATTCTTATACAGCTTGGACCCAAATTAATGGGCAGCAGTTAGATGATAACACTGCACTTGTCATTCTCCAGTGGGACTGTGCTGTTTACCCATAGTAAAACCTTCTATCTTTATATGAATTCAAAGGGATCTGCTTTTGCTATTATCCAACCTCACTCTACACACTTGTGCAAGAGGGAAAAAAAAATGCCAATTATACACAAAACACTACTTCCCTCACACTCTCTGCTGCCGTGGTCTCCAGCTTAACTACTCCCCTGAGCCCAGAGCATAAATATTCCTCTCCTGAGTCCAGTTCTGTATGTGAACACTATTTATCAAGCACTGCAAATAATAACTACTGGAGATAACATTTTTCTTTCTGTGCAGATTGACTTTCCAAATGTATTTAAGATCCCAGGAAGAAATATATATTGTTAGAAAAATTCCCTTACCTTTTACGGCTAATTAGAGGTTTATAATTAAACTGGACAAAGCCATAGAAAATGTACAATAAGCAGAAAGACTGCCATAGCCAGAAGCAAAGATGACTTAAACAGTCCTTCCTCCTGTCTAAAGCCTGTGGCTAGTAATTAAACTGGGATATTTGAAGATGAACACCAGTTTAGGTTTTTTAATGATTCCTGTTCGTGAGTCCTACTGAGAACAGCATTTACTGCATGCAAACTTCATCTTTTTTCCCCAGCAAATATGCCAGCAGGAAAACAAAACAACACAACACCCAAACCACCTCTATTACTTGAAAATCTTTTCAGACAAACAAAATTGTGATGCAAAATCCATACTTTACAAATACGATACAAATAAGGCAGTTATTGGGGGGGCAACCAGAATTGTTTCAATTAACTTTGAGTATATAGTAGGTTCATAATACAATACCCTGATTGAACCATTTTGTTTCCTGGGGAAGCTGACAAAAGAAACTAGCAGGCTAGGTATCATCAAAATTAATGAACCATAAATGGGCACATAACTGCTAAGTAAATGGGACTATTATAAACACTCCGGGAGGCCTGGACCATCCCAGTTCTGCTACATGCCCCTTCACACCTTGCCACATCACGACTGACCTGCTGGGCATCGCTGGCTGAAGAAAATCCATCACCAATGCAGTGACACTATCTCAGTCTTTGCATCAAAAGAATAAATTGTAACACCTATGCAGATGCAGATGAGCTACTGTAAGTACTTTCCCCCTCGTTTTCCTTTCTTTTACAGATGTTTTAGGTAAGAAAGCAATGTGTAAATTGTAGTCTGTTAATCTCACCTAATTACAAACAGCAATCAAATTCTGACAGGTTAGCACAAGCATCTCAGAACATTATTCCTGATGAATGCACGTTAGGCAAAACTACCACAAAGTTAACAAATTTACAAGGGTTAAGTTGTCACAGGAACTATCCAAGGAAATAACATTCTTCAGAACACTCTTGGAGGAAAAAATGATACATCAACATTCTGTCCAATCATATATTTTCTAAACTCTACACATGTATCCATGTGCGTATGTGCTACTGGGCTGATTTATATCATAGGCAACACATGAAACAACTTCACCTGTATTCTCAATCAGAATAGCTGCCACTGGCACCGATCCTTCAGCTCCCTGAGCGTTTCTTGAGTCTCTACTGACCATCCCGTGAAGCCTTTGAAAAAGCAAATGTATTGGTATCAATATACAACACCAAAATCTTTCTTCAACAGAACACTGCGTTGGCAGATTTAGCCAAAAGTTATGCAATTGAAGAATTAAGATTACCTATGTGTCTTTAATTTGCCATCCTTATGCTCTTGTTTTATGAGTAGTAAGTTATCCTTCCCCCGAAGCAGCCCCCACAGCCAGTCTCCCATGGAGGCAATCAGAAAAAAACTCATTTCATCATCCTTCTTCACACACAGACTACACTCACACATATAGACTGCAGACACCGCTATTGCACAAGAGGCACTTTTCTGGCCATGGTTCAGAAACTGAACTTCTCTTGATCTTGTAATTGAACGTCTCGGAAAGGGATGTGCCCTGCTGCATGGGATGGCTGTGCTGGGTTCACAAGGGAAGTATGTGCCTGCTGTGGCCAGGAGGAGCACATGTACACAGTGCCCACGGGAAATAAAGTCCTAGGGAGAAAGACTTAAGGAACCACAGAACAACCTGCCTGCTTCCAAACCCCACTCTGCCAGTAGCCTGAGGGCCACTGGAGAAAACCTGCTTTACAGACCAGCGGAGTTATTCCAGAGGTCTTATCTGTACAGTTGGATACCTTTGCCATTTAATACCATCTTCAAGACAGTTTATTTGGTCCTCCTGTGAGTCCGTATGGGTCCCATCCTATTTTGTTATAGCAGTTAATCAGTGAATGGAAAAGGCAAGGGTTACCAGGAGGCAGAACCGTCCAGAGAAAGCAAAGAAAGGTTTTAATCATCCACAGCACCACAGACAGGCATGAGACATGATGAATATCACAAGATGCTGACAAATTAAAAGTTTAAAAAATTTGCTTTCAGTCCAGCTGTAACTTTAATGTTGAAAGTTTCAAAGTACACTGAGTAGATAAAACAAACAATAGGATTTTTAAGAGACTTCAAAAAAAAAAAAATCTTCCTCACCTGCTTTTTTTCGAAAGCTAGAACACCAAGTAAAAAGACCCCTGAACCAAGCTCAGAGCTTTCATTGCATGGGCTTTGCAATTCTCACGTACTCCTTTCCTTTGCAGATTAGAAGAAAACATCAGCAAAGACACCTTTTCATAGCCAAAAAACTTCTAGGAAGTTCTGACAAGGAATTATTGAAACATTTTCTTCCTGCGGGGTGGAGGCAGAAGCAGGAGTGTATCAGCATTCAAGAGACAGCATATTATCTCAATACGAGAAACTTATGAAAGCCACACCATATATTTTGGCCAAATTCCCTCCTTACTCATTTTTACAGAGCAGGTTATAGATGCACAGTAAGCCTTTAGTAAGAGCTCCTGAGCATGTTGAGCGTATTTGTCCCAGTTTTATTTTAGTTTAATATTCCCACTAGAAACACTTCCTAGTTAGAGCATCCATTTTAAGTTCATAATGATAAATTAATGGAAAAAAAAATCTACTCTAGAACTCAATTAAATTATTTCTGTTAATAATTGGTGAAAAGCCATGAAAGGAAGTCTTAAATACAGACGTTAAACGTCCATGCAAGGTCATTGCCTCATAAACAGTACACACAAATTACAGGTTTAGCCTTTCTTCCGTGAAGGGATGTCGGAGCTTGAAATACCTGACAGATAATGCAGCTTGCTTTGAACTTTGATATATGAACATCAAGTAAGCTAGTTTGGTTTTACTAACAATTACAAGTGCTTTTGCTGCAAATGCAGAACAGTTAGCTTTGCTAATGTTACAGCATCCTGCATTTTGTCACCACAAACTGTTTGGTTACCGTTGCCCGGTCTACGTCAAGAGGCAGCAACAAACTGCTTTTATTAAACCCACTTATAGTCATGTCAATTTATGGGTTGATAAAAAAAAAGGGTGGATGGATAGCGACCCATAGCACTTGAGTGTCATTCACAAGTCAGGAAAAAGGGTTTTTTTCCAAGCAAAGCAAAGGATTAAGAAGTCTGTGAAGAAGAGGAGATGGTACCTGATCTGTCAGAGCAACATCCACATATCCAGAGAGATATCTGTAATTGAATGGGAATAGTTTAAAGCTATGCAACCTTTTGGGGAGAGAATGTGAATATGCACAGCCCCAGAGGGCTTTAAGAAAAAGCCTCCAGATGAAAGCTAATACGCTTCAGCTCGAATTAACGTAAGTGGAAACTAAGCATGCAGGCAGACCACGTACCTGCCGCCCAGGCATACGTGCCTACAAGGGCAAATTTGAGCTTTTATATTTGACCTTGATGAGACCAGATTATGTTTTGTTTTCCCCTCACTTGTCTTCTATAAGCATCAGAACAACACTGAGTACTCCTGATATAGCAACTGTGGTTTTATTGGGACTTTACCATATCAAGGAGCACAAGGCATGCTTCCACATCCAAAAGCATAATGATTCACACCAATACCACCTTGTCTTGCTTGATCTCACCGGGGAACCCCACAGGGGAGAGTACTGAGTGATGCCCATGGTGTTTCTCACTATTTGAAAGCCAGTGTTGAGGGGTCACATGGACTAAGTTTCTCCCACTAATGAGCTATAATAGGACAAAGTATCTGGCAAGGAGTCCAAGCTCCTGATAGTGCAAAGCGTGCTTTCCCCACTGTAATATGCCAGTAGGGATCCATTTTGTACAATATTACACACTAATCACACTAAAAATTCGTTGTGGACTGTGCACTACATACCATGCAGGACTGCCAGATGTACCGATAATACTCCAAAGTATTAGACTATATGAAAATGATCCAAAAGCTTATACAAAGCAGTTGATTATTTCTTTCTTTCACTGCTGACACGTGCTTCCCCTACAGACACAATGGAGACATCATACAGTTCTGCAAGAGTGAGGTACATTTCCACCTGGCTCTTGCAACACTTCAAAAAGAAAAAAGCAAACCTAAAGTTGACAAATTCAATGCACAAGTTAAGAAAACAAAATATCAAACTTTTCTATGCACGTTTTACTTTTTGATTTTTTCAGGCTACTATTTACACATTTCACTGAGTTTCCTGTAGACCTATAAAGTACAAGAAAATCGCTTCACTATGAATTCCAGATGAAAATCAGATTATAGTGGGAACAGGATTTTACTCTTGACTTTCAAAAGGTTTTTCCTTGAGATCATGTTTTGATGATGTTTAAAGGTCAGAAATTACACAAAGGCATACATTAGGTACTTTCTACAGACAGTGGTGAAAGTCCAATCCTCGTTTTTTAAAGCCACAGTAAACACATTTAAATTACTGACAAAATTCATACATGCATATATGAAATACAATTTCTGCTTTTAGTATAACACTACACAATCTTTAACATGTTTTTAATCCAAGAATGCACCAGAGTAACTTTTAACCATCACAGTCATAGGTATTTCTATTTATTTATATTTCTATGTTCTTTGCCCCAGGACTGCAACCTATTTGCTTTTGGGGGGAGTGAATGTGGACATTTAGCTTGTATACTTCTGGTTTACCCCCATACTTGTAAATGGCATCCATTTTTTCCCATTTGATGTCTGGTTTGGAGACTGACGGAAGTTAATACATATCCTGAAATTAAGAAAATATTTTTAAAATATAATTTCCCTTCTAAAACACTTTTTTTAACATCACTTTTGTACTTTTCACTCTGTCTCAAGTAGTCACACTAATAAAAATACAGTAAGATGTAAATACAGAAGGGAATGCATTCAACTCAGGAAACAAACTGTTTTATTGTCAAGTTAACAAAAGAAAAATCATGGTATAAAGATCAGCTACTGCTACTAAAGTCACCTCCATGACTTATACCAGAAAAATATAAACCAGGGCATTTCATATTTCTCTGGGAGCTGAGTCAGGCCTTGTGAAGTCAATTGTTGCTATAGCAACGTATGAATCAGGGAGAAGATAACATGTCTGAATGCAGAAAATTAATTTACTTAAGATCATCCAATTGCTCTATGATAGGATGTGTATGATTACTTGGAAGGGAAAAATCATCACATTTTAATTACTATGTATCACTTCCAATAACACTGAAAAACCCCTGTATAAAACAGTTGAGGCTAAAAGGAATATTACTCAATGCACATTACCCTTGCACTTAGGGTGGCTTGATTTTTATTTCATCACCTTCCAATAACAGAGCAGTGAAAAGTGTAACACCTTTTTACATATTCTCTTTCTCTGCGATCAAGACACAAAATTAGATCCGTATGTTAGGAATTTAAATAAGTCTACAGCATGGCACACTGCAATAAACCTAATTACTGTGCAGTGGTTTAGAAGCTTACCCATGGCTGTTAAGGAAAAAAAGTTCACATGCAAAAGCCCCTTATTTCCATGCATTTTTAATTCTAAATAAAAATTTGCTTTGACCAAAATCAAAGATAACTGATAGTACTTGTTAAAACCATCAAAAAATATAAAATGGGAGGCAAAAGAGTAAGAATTCATTTATTTGTATTTTTCAGAATGTGTTTAAGATTAAATCATATTGCTCCAAGCTGGAATCAATATGTTCAGCATATGAAATATACACTGCAGTGAGAATAGAATTCAGAATTTCCATCCTAATTACCCAACAGCTTTGAAGCCACCTTTCTTCTGCTAAAGGCGGTACTTACAAGTTTCCAACCCACACAGACACACTGCAAAAATACAGCCTCAGCCGTCCATCCATACACATTCTGGTAGCTGGGTCACACCACAGCCCGCTCTGCCACCCAAATAAGACCTTCTTTGCCAATCTCACTGAAGAAGAAACCATGAAGAAAGCATGCAAGAAGAACAAAACCAATGCTTGTTATTGAGGAAAGCTAAGCCATTAAATGAGATGCAGCTCACAACAAACAAGTCTCATCTGTAAGCAGATTAGGCAGAGAAGGAAGAGCAAATTAAGTGCAAGACCACTGCACAAAGAGCAAAAGCATCAGCAAATTACGTTTGGAAATCCAAACAAAGTAAAACCCCATTTATGTCTGTCTCCATTAACACCACGAGAAAAGGCATAAAATACCCTACTAGAAAGCCAGAGGAAGCTAATAGAAATTACTGGGGACATTTCTGTTTACTAGCTGGGCTTCATACACTTCATCAGACTCAAAAAAACTTTGAATTGAGTTGTTAAAATTCACTTCCTTTTGTAATAATCTACTCCACTGAAAAATCAGCTTCTCTTATAAGAGCAGCGATGGGGAGAATCAGGAGTTGCAGATCAGCCACCTTAAGTATATTGTGAGAAAGCAAAACCATAGCAGAAGGTAGAAGCAGCTACTGCAGAAGTTGCTTCTAAGTGATGGGCAGGAAACCACAAGGACAGGTATCAGGAATGACACTCGTGGGAATCATCAACTATGCATGTGTGTTTTATTCAGAAAAGGATGCGCGACTTGCAGCAAATCACACACGGAAAAGGAGTGATGTTACACACAAAAACGGCAGATGGTGTACCAAGGCACAGCAACAGGAATAGTGAGAAACGGACTGAAATGGCTTTCTGTGCTTGTCAGCTCTCACACGGCCCAAGCTGGAAAACTACACCGTCACAGTGAAAGAGCCTTTCCCTCTTGCATCCTTTTATGCCCCTTATTCTTTCACCATGCCGCCAAGAGCCCAGCTGTACCTCTCAGTCCCATCCGACAAGTGCCAGGGGCGACTGTTGCCCCCACAGAGTCACCCCGTCCCCACACTGAACAAGCCCCAGCCCCACAGCCTCTCCTTCTGGGGCAACCACCGCCCCAGCCTCCTTGGTGGCCTTGGTCCAGTTGACAGGCTTTTTCCAAGGATGCCCAAAACTCGATGCTAAGCAGGTGAGCAGAAGGGGGATCAATTCCCTTGATCTGCTGCCTATCTCCATAATACCTCCAAAGCAGGAGAGAAAGGGGAGCAGAGGGAAGGAAGAAAAGGAGCAGAAAATATACTCGGACAAGCAAACCTGAATGCCTGCCTCTCCCACTGCCACAGCATGGGGATGCAGAAATCATTGGCTTTGGCAAACTCAGGAACCGGTTTTCACCTTCACAAAGGAGAACAGCACTTCAAACATCAGCAAAATGCAAAGACAACCCACCTAAATCAAACCAAACCCTTCCCAACCTTCCCCTCCAGAGCTGCTCAGTGGCCTGGACGCAGCTCTAGTGCCTCAAGGACCAGCAGCAAGGCAAACTTCTGGGAATGGGTCACACAGCAGAGCCAGGAAAGGAGTAACAGCATCCTTCCACAGCCACAGGCCACACACACCAAAACTGCAGCTGCCTGATGTAAGGAGTTAGTGAATATACGCCAGTAGTGATGCTCAGGGTAAATACTCCCACATCTGGGGAGGCAGAGGTGAGGGGGGAGAGGAGTGATTAGTTAGAATTCAGGATCATTTGGTGCTGTGCTTCCCAGACCCACCTCTTCACGTGGCAAACTGGCATGGTGCCCAACACAAAGATTTTGCAGCTTTGTCCCTGTGGTCAGCCGCAGAATATCACTGACACAAACATGCGATACAGATGTATGCGAGAACTGGAGGTGCTTTAGGGTCCCCTGGGTAAAGTAAGTGAACAACAAGACAATGAAAGCACAGAAGGCAGAGGAGACACACTAGCCAGCAAGGAAAGAATACTCCCTATTTTGCCACTGTTTAGGGGAGGTTGAGAGATGCTGGGAAAAATATTTTGCACCAAAGAGAAACCTATTGCAGCAATGGCATAATATCACTGATCAATCAGAAAGCAAAATAAACCACAGGCTAATGCCCCAGCAGGCTGAACCAATACCCTCATCTCACAAATACGGGTTTTCCCCCCCCCCCTCTTCTCTCTGAAGATTTTACAGATCATGTGGCCTTGCCTTTCCGTGACAGCCAGTCAGAACACACAAAATGCAAGAATGAGTCAGCAGAATCACGACCACATTCTGCCGGCTTAGCAGTGAATAAAAAAAGGACAGATGTACGAAGTGAAAAAGCATTCAAAGAACATAAAACTTCATCTATATGCCCACGCTGTATAAGAAATAAGAGCGTGTGAATGGCCTTCAATGTAAAGAATGTACATGGCAAGAGAAACCACGAATACAGAAGATAGCCAGTGTCCCACAGGTTTACCGCACAAAAAGATTTCTCGGCAGTGACTGTCAACAACACAATGTACAACAGTTCAGAGGCAGCATAAATATGAGCCCAAAGGACAATAAGCCTTCATTTCCACATGCCAGTCTGAAAATGGTAGTAACAAGTGAAAGTCTTTCATACACGGTATTTTGAAGCATCATCAAGACACGCATGTCAGACACAAAAACATGTCTCCAGCAGTATTAAACTTTTAAAATTACTAGAGAATTAGAGAAAAATTCCTTCAAGCTACAAGGTGTGCAGTTCAACAGAAGAGCTCTTTCATCTAGCCAAGAGGGAGGCTTGTAGACCACTACGTTTGTATTCCATAATTTTGTTCCAGTGTAAGTGTTTATTACATCCATTTTCTTTTACCAGAAGCAGGAATAAATTCCATCCAGGCTAAGACTAAAGCCACATCAGTTTCAGAGTCCAAGATTACTTCTGGCAAATTATAAAAGCATTTTCGCTTTCATAGAATCATAGAAAGGTTTGGGTTGGAAGGGCCCTTAAAGATCATCTAGTTCCATCCCCCCTGCCATGGGCAGGGACACCTTGCACTAGACCAGGTTGCTCAGAGCCACATCCAGCCTGGCCTTGAAGACATCCAGGGATGGGGCATCCACAGCTTCTCTGGGCAACCTGTGTCAGTGCCTCACCACCCTCTCTGTGAAGAATTTCTTCCTGACATCTAATCTAAACCTCCCCACTTTCAATTTATACCCATTACCCCTTGTCCTATCACTACAGGCCCTTGTAACAAGTCCTCTCCCAGTACCCTTGTAGGCCCCCTTCAGATACTGGAAACCTGCAATGAGGTCACCTCGGAGCCTCCTCTTCTCCAGGCTGAACAACCCCAGTTCGCGCAGCCTTTCGTCATAGGAGAGGTGCTCCAGCCCTCTGATCATCTTTGTGGCCTCCTCTGGACTCGCTCCAAGTGGTCAATATCCTTCTGATATTGAGGGCTCCACAGCTGGACGCAGCACTCCAGGTGGGGTCTCACCAGAGCAGAGTAGAGGGGCAGAATCACCTCCCTCGACCTGCTGGCCACACCTCTCCGGATACAGCCCAGGATACGGTTGGCTTTCTGGGCTGCCAGCGCACACTGCCGGCTCATGTTCAGTTTTTTTCATATGGTGAGCTCCCTTTGCTGATATAAGCAGTTGCAAAAGGAACTTCCAAACCACAAAGTTTCAGACCAGAAATCATCTGCTGTTTGCCACTGGCTTTGCTCAAGGACAAACCCACTAGGAATCCAAGTGGGAAGTGAACAACCTCTAGCTTAGATTACAGAACACTTGTGAAGCTCGAGACCTTTCAATGAACTGTTTCTGGGTCAAAAATGTTAATTGCTGAACTCTCAGTGGATGTTTCTATCTAGTCCATTACAGAAAGGTACCAACATGCAGTGGTAAGTGCAGTCAGACTTCAAACACGCTACAGGCCTGGAGCCAGCAACAACACAACTTGGTAAATGACCTTTGGACAGCTGAGACTCTTCCTGGTGGCCTGCACACCGATCCATGGGGGACACAGATAATACCCCACCTGGGCCCAAGCCGAGGTATGTATATTGTGCTGTACTGTGCTGCATAATACCCAAACTGAAGCTGCTTCAGCTGTGCCTACCAGAACCCTGCCAGGTGATGTGGCAATGCTATTCAGGGTGCCAGAGGGGCTGGAGCTGACTGACTCTGCTGAACACCACAATTCATCATCCAAACACAGCTCCACCATTTATCAGAATTTCAAATCCATTTAATGACAGAAAATAATGCACCATACATGAACATACCTTAAACACTGAACAACTTCTTACAAAAAAAGCATAATCCAGATGATGGAAAGATGAAAGAAAGCATTTTGCAGCTACCACACCTACACAACATGAACCCACAGAGGGAACGAAAAAATTCTGCAAATTCAAAAGCTGGTGCCCCCTTTCCAGGCCTGGCCTGTTAGTAGTCAGTCCACAGCATCTGAACTTCATTCATTATTTATACCCTGATCACTTGGCTAATGAGCTGGATTTAACATTTTAAGTTAGATCACTTACATAAATCACTCTCACAATGTCAAGAATACCTGCCTGAGCTAAGCCACTTGGTATCAAAAGGCAGGACATGAAGCTTTTCCACCCACTCCACAATTTTACTTCAAATGAGTCAAATTTGCTAGTCAGGAAGTGGAAGCAGTTTCCTTTTTTTTTTTTTTAAATCTTGTAACAATTTGAGACATAACAGTACTATGTCATCATGTGGGAGAAGGAAACACTGATATTTGTCACACAGGTATCCCTACATCGTTTACCGCCTAAGGTTCACCCCATCCGGTTGGATGACAGTAAAGCTTTCCTAGATTTTGCTGCTCAAGGTAATTATTATTCTACTCACTAAGAGATTCCCTCATTTTCCTTTATCCTGGGAAAAATCTAATATGTGAAATGGGACACAGTGAAGTTGGTTGCAAAACCAATCTTCCATTGAGAAGCCAAAATACCTAAACCAATTGTTTTGGTGAAGGATTTCTCAGAGAAGAGTCTGGTGTTCTTCAGTCAGGCCATAATAAGTTGGCCTCTGCCCCTCTCAGACCATCTGAGCATCTCTATGCCCCTCTTGATTGATGAAGTATCATGGAGGGTACATCCCAACAATCTGATACTTTAAAGAAAAAATAGTATTTTTCAGATCTGTGGAGTTATGCACAGCACTGAAATACTCGACTCCATCTGCAGGGAAAGCTATTCCACTGAAAAAACTGAACCATGTATCAGTTTCACCACATTCCTTCCAGCTTTATTCTTTATAATAAAAATTTCACATTATCATGGCAGAAAACTGTCACAAACTACAGGGCACAAGAGATGAAAGTTAAGCAAGATACCCTTGATTTTAAGACCTGAAGTAGCTAACGTAGCTTAGCTAGCAAGAGAAATAAGACATTTACATTATCAGTATACTGTGGGTAACACATGCTGGCCCATGACACTGAAAACCAAATACTACTTCTGTATGATATGCCATGAGACAGCTCTCTCTTTAATTAAGGACACTTGTAAATTTTTCATGGAATGTTGTAGAATAGCAGGAGTGTGTGTGTGCAGAAAAATAAAAAATCACTCATCTCCACTGGGCTAAATGGGACTTTCGATAAGCAAGTGCCATGGGAAAACGTTCTGCTTCTTCATTATCCTGTATCAAAGAAATGTGCGGTTTAGATGAAGGCTTCAAGCAATTCCACCCTCATTTATATACTTCAGATAAAAGTTAGTAATAAATCAAATCAGCAAGGAGTTAGAAACGTAAAGCCTCAACAGCACTACATATGGTGCATAGATTTTTAAAAAGCAAAGATATTTCAATATTAGGACAGATTATCAATGTGTATCTTTTGTAAAACTCGCTTATGACAAATAGCTAAATAATTTTTGATAAGACCTTACACATGATCTAAGGCATAAAATGCAGATACGTTACCAACATATTGACTAAAGTGTTATTTCTCCAACTTTTCTCTGAAGTGTAAGAAATGATGAGATATTAACAACAGTAGTTTAGTATTTTCCCCCAGTGTGTCACTACAGTGTAAGACTGACAGTTTTTAAGGATAAAATAATGGTTTTTCTTCCTTAATAATATGACTATTTTCTCCATTAAATATTCAGCTATAACCATTTACAATTCTGAATGGGAGTTTCACTACCTCCAGAGTTAGATCCTTTTTGTTTAGGTACCTCTATGTTAAATACTGCAATTTAGGAGACTAAATTCTTGATGTAATGAATGGCGAGAAGTTAAGGGAACAATTCAGAGCACCTGTGTTAGATGAACGAGTCTGATGATGTGAAGGCCTTCCCAAAGAGATAAAATTTGAATGGTTTATTCTAATAGCGAACACTAACAGATACTTTCCATTCAACATATTAAATCCCAGAGAAAAAAGAAATTCCTTGAATCAGATTTGAAAGGATCAAAATGACATCATTACAACCATGGTGCAGCTTTCTGTACTTCAGTGATGCCATACACTGGTTTTAAGTAATAACAGGAGGCAGTTCTTCCCATTCTCATGTTACGTTCTCGAAAAGAAAGACACTAATAATGAGTAATTGAGCCACCCATTTAAAGACAAAGTACAGACATCTCTTGAATGGCATCGGTAATTCCATAGAAAGCAGGTCACTTCACAACTGAAAAGAGGAAGCTGAAGTACATGGAAGGAAGAAGGATTCTGAGCCTGGGAAGAGCTGCCCAAGACAAAGCTGGTGTGAGTTCCTTCTCTGAGGCCCAGAGCAGGAACACAACTGTGGTAATCAATGAGCACGATGGTATTGCATCAACAGCAATGGAACAGAAGAACAAACAACATTTTGTTTTCCAGTCAACTCAGATAAGAGTGAGCAGGTAACATTAGTGGAAAGAGTACAGACAGATATATGGAGAGAATTCTTTCAACTGGAAAGGAAATTTGACGATTCCCCATTACTAAAGAACTACTGCCTTGAGGATAAAACAAGCAAGTTTCCACCAGAGGCCAACTCATACAGATGCAGGTTTGGAGAGCAGTATACAATTCCCTTTACAAACCATCTCTTATACTTTTTGTTCAAGTGGAGATGTTCTTCACTGTATCAAAAAATGTCAGTTTCCATATATGAACATAGTAGTTACACAGCAAAAATCACAGGTTTGCCACAGTCTTAAGAGTTTGGTCTAAGTAGGAGGTGTAACCTCCACGGAAAGAAAGTGTTCGCTGAACCTTTCTATTCCTGTCCACATGGAATAATTCTGGTACCAAGAAGTATTTTGGACTTGTCATCCAAACTACTAGAAAGATGAAATGTTAGAAAATTCAAGTAAACTGGCATTGGCTAAAATACATCCCAAGTGTATGCATCTAAAGCAAACATCTTCAGCACCAGTTTTCACAAGTGATCAATACACAGCAGCCTCTCTTCTAACCAGTTGCCGGACTTCAGATTTGACACCGAATTTTCCTAGCTTTGAATGCATTCCTGAACGTTAACTTCAATGCTCTATGCGTAGAAACCCTGGCACCTTCTCCCTTTGATGAAATGCTGAAATCCAGTACCTCCTGCTTCATCCACGTACCTCTCCCCACCACCTACCCCTGCCTGCAGGGCAGTCAGCAGCATCACGTGCAGTGAAGCACGTGGCAAGAAGGTTTAGCGTTAGCTTAGTGCGAAACGTTGCACCAGACTTGCCGTTTCCCCAGGTCCAACCACCAGACGCTATGTACACTATCTCGGCAACCAAGGCATGATCTCGACGGCAGTCTTCTAGGCAGAATCTCTCTTTGGTTTACTGACATTATTTAGCACCGAGCTCTGCTGCTACTGCGATTGTTCTTGGAGGCGCCAGCCCCTGACAGCAGAGGAATGTTACCGCCATCTACAGTACACCTCACCTTCTCATAAATGTCCCCTTCCGCAGGGGAGACAACGGTACACCTCCGGCTGCACTGGTGGCGAAGCTGGCATTCCTTCCAACAACTGAGAGTAACCACGTTGCTCAATACATTTAATAGCAGAAAAAATTTAACATCCCCATGCAGCCAGCAGATAGTTGGCAGTACTTTGATGACACTGCTTATTAAAATCCACGGCAGGTATTTATATTGCACTTTAATTGTGCAGGGCAATTCATAAGACATATCTGTAATTTAAACTTCCAAATTAGTGGCTGTGATTTACGACACGAGCACTAGGCCAGTTTTATTGCAACAAAACTGTCAGCATCAGTGCTCAAGTAAGCCTGATCTCCAAAACACTTGTCTGCCAGAGTAAAAACATTATTGACAATACAACACAGTCTAATGGGGGTAAAGATAGACAAGAAAAAACCCACACAACAGACACATAAGGAAGATGGCAAATATTTTTGCTTCATCCAACTGGAATGGCAGGGCCTGCTTTCCTTACTGTAAAACCAAAATCTCTAACACTAGGATTGCCTACATTTCACATGGCTTGCACCACTGGGCTGGTTTCCAGTCACACACACCCCCACCCATTGCCATCTCCTCACAGCTACTAAAAACCTTTCTTCAGCAAGATTTTTTGTTCATGGAGGAACACGCAGAACACCACACCCATGCAGTTTCTGCTCTCTCCCTTCACATAACAGTAATGACACAGATTTTAAAGATGTCCAAGACAAACACGTGACCTACTATCAGCAGAGAGAGATCAACATTTTCTGTGCGCAAGTTCAGGGCAATCGAAGAGTTTTTCCAGGACTATAGATTCCCCTGGAAACCAAATAGCCTTTGCTGACTCCTACAGGAAAGATCATTCAATTTACTATGGAGCTGTAGTACTCAGTGCCTATATACACTACTTCCCAATTATTTGGGCTCTGTTTGCCGTTTGTTTCTGGACTAGAAAAAAACAACAGTGAAATTGTCTTATTCTTGATTTTATTTTTTCCTTCTCTGTGAAGTTTGCATTCCTCCCATGAGACAAGTTCAAATGCAGTGCCTGTGAGATGCCACAGCCTGTCACTCCTATAGAGTACCTCCCAGTGACCACGGAGCAACATGGGCAACCGCGAGGCCAGCAAGCAGGGCAGCTTCCCCTTATCAGCGAGGAGGTGGTGCTTAACGCCCCCAAGCCCACAGCTACCCAGTGACAAAAACAGCCTTTGAGGGAGAAGCGTATGTTTCTTGGGGTCACAGGTGGGAGCTGACAGAAGACCTGCGTGCCTCTGACCCAGCAGTGGGGGCAGCCATAACCAGGAGCCATGCAGACCAGTGCAACTCCATTACAATACCAGTTCAACAAGATTTAAAATCCACTGTTTGGACAATGATTCAAATTACATATTTATTTCCCACCATTCCCTTTATTCCCCTCATCAGCCTACTAGTTATGTTTTTACTTCCCCAGATTTTTCCACCAGTGAGCAAAGAAACACACTTGTGTGAAGCAAAGCCATTCTTGTTCACTAGAACACTGAAGCAATACACTAAATACACTACAGCAGGTCAAGGGAGGTGATTCTGCCCCTCTACTCTGCTCTGGTGAGACCCCACCTGGAGTGCTGCATCCAACTGTGGAGCCCTCAATATCAGAAGGATATTGACCACTTGGAGCGAGTCCAGAGGAGGCCACGAAGATGCTCCGAGGGCTGGAGCACCTCTACCATGGGGACAGGCTGCGAGAACTGGGCTTGTTCAGCCTGGAGAAGAGGAGGCTCCGAGGAGACCTCATTACAGCTTTCCAGTACCTGAAGGGGGCCTACACGGGGGCTGGGAGAGGACGTTTTACAAGAGCCTGTAGTGATAGGACAAGGGGTAATGGGTATAAATTGAAATCAGGGAGGTTTAGATTAGATGTCAGGAAGAAATTCTTCACAGAGAGGGTGGTGAGGCACTGGAACAGGTTGCCCAGAGATGTTGTGGATACCCCATCCCTGGATGTCTTCAAGGCCAGGCTGGATGTGGCTCTGAGCAACCTGGTCTAGTGCAAGGTGTCCCTGCCTATGGCAGGGGAGTTGGAACTAGATGATATTTAAGGTCCCTTCCAACCCTAACCATTCTATGATTCTATAAATCAGCACTAGCACTGCTCCATAATCCCATCCTATATTTAGCAAAGCTAAATCCTATTTATGGATTCAAATATGTATAATATCAAGCAAAATAAAGAACCAACTACATCCCCAATGTCATTATCACAGTGACAGGATATTACAAAGCACGATAACAGCCTCTCATTGATCAGCTAATCAGACATGTTTCTGGATGTTTGGTTACCATAAACAAACCACAATGCAGGCAAACTCTTAAATCTTTTCTTTGCTAATAATTTTGTGTGTCTGTAGTTTTACAAATTAAATAAATACTTCAGTCTTATTCTAAAGAATCAAATTATGCTGTTTATAGCTGTTATCTCATGAAATGATGAGCATTAATCTCATGCTAGTCTGTCAGGTGGTCACTGGCATTTCCATCTTAATGCCTAACAGTATATTCAGAGATGTTATTGGGGAACACTTTTAATTGTTTTTCCACCAAAGTACAAGGAGAAACAACGGGGCACAAAAAGTCACGGCACTCAATCATCCTTCAGCACTGGTTAGAATCAATAACCGGCTGTGAAGGCCTGTTCTTCTGACAACAGAGTCTGAAAAAAAATAACAAAAAAAAGACAGAAAACACTAATCACTGTAAATCAATATAGTAATGAAATTTTCTTCCACTGGAAATAACAAGAAGGGCACTTTATTTAATCATAATTTGCCACAGTACAGACTCACTTTCTATCCAAAGTTACATCCACATGTACAGAGAAAGAGCAGCTCCTGTCCCCACCAGTGCCACAGACAATCATATTAATGATATCCTGATATATGACTTTATTATATATAATTTTTCATATGTATATTTTTATATATATATATATCTCTTCTCCCAAGAATAGTTTCAAAAATAGACCCAAGGGATTTTAAGAGATGCCTAGCTCTCATTGCTAAGCCACTTGCTCCTCAAATTAAAAAGTTGTAACTTGGGTTTTTCCACCTCATAAAAGCTGCATTGCAACAGTAACCACTTCTGTACAGAACATCAGATGCTTTTAGAAAACCTGTTTCTAGCATTTTGTCCCCAGGTGTACAAAAGAAAATGAGGAGGGGAGGCAATCAGAGCAAGCACTGGTACCCTTATAGTCAATATTAGTGGTATTGACCAGAGGAAAAATATGAGACACCTATTCCCCGTCTGCTCCAAGTACAGGAGCATCGTGAAGAACTCACACCGCACCAAAAGTTCTACAGCCCAGAAGACCAACATAACATTTCCTTAGGGATTTTAAAGGCTTTTCAGGTGTAAGAACTCCATGCCTTTATGTGTTGTGACAGAAGGACACTACTTCTAGCCAAAGGAAACTGTTTCTGTTGAAGCATCCGCTCACAGGGTAGAGCTGGGATGCAGGAGTTTGCTATGCCTGGTTTCAGCTAAACTGGGGGAAACCCAAGTCTTCTGTTGCTTAGCAAAATGCTTTGTACAGTAAGGCACCACCTCTTTGTAGCCAAACATCTTCTGAAGGAGGGAACAATGTTCTCTGCTTTACCATAGACTACAAATGAGATCAACTATCAAGGCTGCCTAAAACTGCAGAGTAAATAAATGCTACTGATTTTTTTAAAAAATTAATTCCTGCTTCTTCTGTTAGAGGTCTGCAACAACCTTTGCTTACACAGCCATGGGGAAGAAGTGGCACCCAGGACACCACCTGAGGAGGTGTTAAACTCAGTTTTCCCCAAAGCCAAAGGGAAACAAACAGAGGGCTTTCTAGGGGACACAAGAAAGACAAGGCCTGAAGTTCTCTACCATCACCATAATGATGACATTGCAAGTACCAGCAGGTACTTAACTCCTATTACCAACCAGAAGCACCCAGGCTGATCTCTTCATGTTATTTGCCAGTTGTTTACAACAAACTTCTATTAAATCAAAATAGCTGACCCATTTTGCTATTATTCTTGAATAGCCCACCCAATTCTTATAAAGATGAGGAGTTTCCTGAATACCTGGCACAATGAGATCTTCAGTTCCCTAACCATGCCATAATTAGTACAATTTAAGCACTACTGTGCAGGTCAACAACACGCACAGCCATAATTTAGGGTATTCAATAGCCAGCACCACATTCAATAACACTTTCCTTTGTGATGCATCGCACTGATGCTGGGGAAACAGGCTTCCAGGAGATGCAATTTTGCAGGAATAACAGACCAGGTAAGTCTTTGGAGAAAAATACCAAAAAACACTCTCAAAACACACCACCACTAAGCCAATCGCAGTGGGGGGGAAGGGTTAGAGCAGAGAGGAGATGGGGCAAACATCTATATCTTTTTCTGACCATTATTTTAAAAATCATCTCCTCCCTACCACTAAGGTCAACACCCTTTCTCTTAATACTCTTACTGGTTCTGATTTACAGAACACAGCTATCTAGCACTCCCTCATGCAGCTGCCTAACGAGGCCATGTGAGAGCAAGCTCAATTTCTTGCCTACCACTACAGCCACATCAGACTCTCCAGCAGCCCACCCACATCAGCCCTCTGCCAAAGCAAGATGCTGCACTGCTGTTGGACCTGTTCTCAGCTGCAGCAAGAATACCCTGCCTGCCCTTTAGTCAGGCTGGTATCTGTTTTACATCTCAACTGCTTTTAGATCAGTGCAGGATGTAATAGCAGGAGTCGAATGGATTGAGAAGTGCAATATCAGAATTGTGTGTCCATCCTGAGTTTCACTTAGTGTACAACATCATGTGAAGCCCAGCAAAATGCATGTTTTGGGGCAGACTATAAGATTTCTGTCATCTAGATGATTTCTCTCATCCTCCTCATGGATTTCTCCAGGGGAAAGAGCATGGAATACAAAACGTAACAATATGCATGTATTAAGTGTTTTGGCTTAAAGGTTTTCTTTGTTTTCTGATAGCTGCTTCAGAATGCAAAGGAAAAATGTCTGTAAGAGGAAGATTCATAAAATAGTCCTAAGCACCCTGTACTTGGAAAAGTTATTTTTCAAATATATTCACCACAACAGCTCCTAAAACACAGACAAATTGTGTATTAATTGCTTAAGCCTCAACCATAAAGTATATTCTGTTGTACTGGAAGCTTTTTTGACCAAATGACAAATGTCAGCACTTATTAAACCACATCTAGGATGCTCTTTTAATATCTGTACTGTTTTGTGATCTCACTGTCAAAGCTGAGGAAAATCAACTTGGATACCTCCAACAGACAGTAGGTGTAATTCAACATTATAAGGAGGAGCCTTTGCCCTGCAAGTACAGAGCCACACTCTCTCACTTGATTTAGGCGCTTGCTAGCAGCCTCTAACACCAAGAAGCACCCAAACACGTTCTATTTGATCTGTTAAAAAACACCAGTGGTCATTCAAAAATAGTGCCACGTATCCACCACAGTACTCCAAGATTATACCAAGCTTCAGTATTTGCATTGGAACAGCACGCAGTTCCAATTCAGCAGGTCCTATAACCTTTTTGAAAAGAATGCTTCATCCTTTCTCATGTCAATGATTCACAACTTTTCTACAGAGTCATTTTATTACCAAAAAAAAGTTCTGCTGTGCTGTGAGGCTAGGACTATGCCTCTTGCTTTCTCTGTCAGGCAATAAGCCTACATGATTGAGTAAGTTCACATTCAATCAGAAAGAGGACCTACCTGGAGCACACTCATGAATCTGTCACATTTATATCTTTCTTGAAGCAGGTTTACAGGACAATAGTAAAAATAACTTTAATTGTGTCAAAGAATCAACCTTCCCTCATAAATATTAGCAATAAATATCAGCAATCCAATTTTTTCCCCACACACCCATCCTTAAGTCATACTGAATTTAGTATTTCATTCCAGAATCAATTAATTGCATTGAGGACTTATGCTGACCTTAAGCAATAACATTATTCATCAAAAAAGTTACTCTACAGTATTTGGAAACAGGAAGCTAAATACTAGACTTCACAGGTCTTGATACTTCATCTGCCTTCAGTCTTTTCTCCATCACAAGAAACACCATATATGGACAGTAAGGTTCTGGGCAAGCAACATCTCAAAAAGCCAGAGATCTGCACAGGACAACTTGAGATAAGTTATATCAGCTCATACTACAAAGGAAGAGAAAGAAATGTCTTTTTTTTTTTTTTTTTTTTTGAGTATCATTGTAGCACACCACTTTCTCCCCTTGTTTGCACACACCACAATTTGCCACATGCTCTGTAACATTAAAGCTCATCATGAAAAATGCCTATCTTCAGTGACATGCCTGCTACAATAACAAAGTATTTTTCACTGACAATTGCATTGAACATCACATGCCAAAACCCAGGTTTGCACACTTGTATTCAGCATCACTTGAACGAACTCATACCAGAATCCACAGCAGCTTGACCAGTGAAGAACTAATGAAAGAAGTCATGATCTGGTGCGTTCACTTTAAAATAAAATTAGGTACTGTTGTACTATTTATTGCCAAAGTACCTTCTACAGAAATTCCAAGCTAAAACAAACACTGCCTCTACTACCACACTGCCCAGTAGAGTAGTCCCACTGCTGAAACTTCAGCCTCACCTCTTTGTTAATACCTTGTGCTTGTACTTGCTAAAACAAGGATGGGATCTAAGCCTGTTTTAGGCAAAGGACAAAAAAACCCATATTGCCCAGTGGGGAGGGACGACAACAAAAAAATGTAGTTACTGTGCTGGGAGTCTGGCTACAAACCAGCCAGACTCCACATAGATCTCAGGGGAACAAGGCTGTTCAGAGAGGCAGGCTGAAATACATTTTGTTGAGAGCGAGATCAGCAGCAGGGCAAAGGCAGGGTTTTCTTGCAAAATGAGACAAGCTGCACTGATCTGTTCTGGCTGAAGATCTTACCCCTGGCTTTTACCCACTTCTGAGGGAGAGATTTACCCGTAGCGGTTTCAAATGGTAGTAAGGATAAAAAAACGTGATAAAGTGATTCATGCCATCCATACAAATTACATTTTAAAGATGATGTGCTTTCATTACGCTTTCAGATGATTACATTAGTTTCTTAAGCACAGTATCCACCTCTACCGTACTATAGTTAAAAAAAAAACACACCCATAGAACTGATGGTTGCTAGACACCAAACATACCCCAAAGATACATTTCCAGTTGGCTAAAAGAATGTCTGTTTGCAAAGGTGATGCCATACATAAGGCATTCAGCCAGATGATGTTAAATAAACTTGAGTGTAGAAGATTCTTATAAGCTCCTCTTTCCTTGATTTAATCACTAGAACCCGTGTTCTAGCAGAGGTATGTGTGAACCTCCAGCCTGTTTGCTAATACAGCTTCAAAACTAAGTATTCATTATTGTTATATCAATTCACATACTGGTTATATATAAAAATCATCCACATCTTGTAAGAAGTATTTGATGACAGGGAAGGTGCCTATTTAAAAAAGTTGTGGGATTAAAAACCTGGGAAAAGTACTTGGAAGCAGCCTTCAAAGGCAGGATCAAGACAAATGACAATTATTTCCAATCAATCACTTTATCTGCTAGGTAGAAAAATAAAAGTGTCCAGTAAGCACTTGTTAAGTCTGTTACGATGTCCCTCTGCTAGTTTTAGGCACACACTGACAGAGCAGCACATCTACAAAAGCCAAGGAAGATTAAAACTGTTTAAAGTGCCAGAGTTTGATGTCATATGAAGGAACACAGTCATTATAAGATGTATTCCTGCAATTCTTCACAGCTAATGACAATCCCATCCTCAATTTCCCATATACTACTTATATTTTCTCTCTCTCAACACACAGAAAGACGAACAAGTAAATAAAGTATTGTGGATCTTCTTTCCAGCTCAAAGACGTGTGCTGAGCTGTGCTTTTGTTGTTGCTGTTATGCTCTTGCTTTTATTATTTACCAAAAAAAGTTATTTCTCTATGTATATGCATAGCACCAAAGTAATGCAGAAATTTCAGGGCTGAAATACAGAGCTTTGTACAGAAAACTCCTTTCCTGTAAGAGAACCTCAGAGCAGACTTCACAAACTCCAACCAAACTCCTGGACTTGTACAGAGAATTCAAATTACATGTAACTCTCCTTATCAAGCTTGAAAAAATTTTATTGCATCTGCTCCAAGAATTTTAACAGGTAGAAAATTGACAGCACACAACATAACTTGAGCCGATATCTAATATTCTGAATTCATGGGGGAACTAATTCTGAAGACTATTTAATTCCTTCTTCAAGGAAAACTCCCACTGAAGTCAATGAGACTCTGTGGGGTGAATTTAGCAACTATAATATAAAATGGTACAATAGCAGCTAGTCCCAGATATAAAAGAACTTTTCTTGTGAAAAGTTGCTCTTGCAACAAAGGCTGAAATTATCAAAAACCTCACCTGGCTTCATATTTCATTTTAATTAGAAATAAAGCAAGTTTCAAAACAGTTCTTGAGGTACATCAAACTCTAAAGCAATCCTAGGCTTATTTCCACAAGCCAATGCCAAAGCCAGTGTAGAGGTTTGCACAAAAAGCATTTTGAGAAAATTAATGGCTTCTGCTTCCTTCAGTCGTTTTGAGCAAACTGTACTTTGTTAGGAGAGATCAAAGGACACAAAACAAGGATCACAGGAGCTGCTATAATCCGTCAGTGCTGTTACACCTAGAGGAGCATCCTACAGGCAGCACGAGATGCTGCAGAGATGAGCGAAGACGGAGAGCTCTTCAGTGACATTTCAAGTCACAGGCTCTGACAGATTCTGCTTCATTGAACAACCAAGCTGCAACTAGTCAGGGCAGTACAACATCAGCATGGCACAAACCCTCCATGCCATCTAACAGAGTATTTCCCATCAGAAACCTTTAGTAGATAATTAGGAAGTGCTTGTTCAAGAATATTTCATCTAAAACCCCAGGATTTCGGTGGTTGACTCATAGGTGGAAGTATTTCATCTACTAGCAATCCCTCCTTTATTGTCATATTTAATTACAGCGTGACTGTTAGCATTACCACATTACCAGCTCTATCAAGAGTATTTCTTGGAGTTAGTTGCGAGTTTGTTGGGAGCGTCATCTGCATTATAAGCTGTTAATGAAAGCTGACTATTAATTCCTACTTTACTTTCCAAAAACCCCACTTTCTTTCACATATCTATCTCTTTTCTCAGTTCTTAAACTTTCCTGTCTTTTCATGAGTTTGCTTCTCCATGCCATTACATGCTCTTGACACCAGAGTATTGCATTCCCAAGCATATACTGGAAGATGCAATTCAACATTACTGGGAAGTTTCTTTTATTTGCTATTCTCTTCTTAATGATGTGAGAAATTGGGGTTTAGTTTGAATCTGTTATAACATTAGTTTAATTTTGTAGCTTTGAAGCCATGCCGAGGCAAGAGTTAATCACCGATGTTAGTTCGGTTCTGCTCTTGTATTACTTTAATTACTTTTACTTTGTTCTGTAGTCATAACGCTCTGTCCCAGCTGTCCTGTAACACGCCCCATGATCTTAATCTCGTCCTGTACAAACCACTCTCCTTGTACGAACCACTGATCCAGTAAAAACCCAGTTTTGCCTGACCATATGCGTAGGGAACAAGGACTTGGCCACAAAAACGACAGGGGGTGAAAAGTGCACCGTGACGAAGACCTGCAGCCTTCATCCCAACGACCACCTAAAGCGACCACCAGAGTAAACTACGCAGGCGCAACAAGGAGGAGTCCGGGGCGTGACATATGCTAATGATTCTTCAGAACTAATTATAATAAATTCACCCTATTCTTGGAAATATAATGAATACGTAACCAAGAATCATGTATATGGAAAACTTTTGATTATATAAAGAATCTGCTTAAGCTTTAAGGTGTGCAAGTTAGGTGGAGTGATCCCCCTTGCACCCGGCGCTGTAATAAACACACCTGCTTTATAACTCTCCGTGAGTTGTGGGGTTTGTTTCCACACGTCACTTAATGTATCCTCATCTTTCACCTGCTTTTTCCAGAGTCTGTTGCAGTTAGTCCAGAGGAGAAAAAAAACTAACCCCACAAAAACTCCACATAACCATTTAAAAAATGTAGTCATTCTAGAAAGCACGTCATACCCCTTCCTTTACCCTCTTGACAACTCCTAATTTGACTAGATACTGTATTCTCTTCACCTAGTTTGGATTCATTATGGAATTACTCAGTCTTCCCTTGGTTTTACATGGTTATCAAGCATTATCATCTGGTTTTTCAATTCTATTCATATTTTGATCAAAAGTAAAGCTCCACCAGCACACAGCCTGGCTGACACATGATGCTGAACTTGGATGAAGTATTTGCGCTTTCCTCATTTCTGAGGTTTTAGACAGTGTTTGGTCCGTAACAGTACTTGGTTCCTCTCATTAGGACAATTGGCATCAGTAACGTGTTGCTGCCAAGGACAGCGTGGAGTATACCCACAAATGCCCGCGGGGTTCACACAGCGCAGCAGCTGACACAGCCTAAAGCCTGCGGCAGTCACCGCGCTCTTCTGTGCTCTGCCAGAGGAAACACAGGTTTGAAATCTTCCACTCTGACCTCAGTGTTAGCAGCGATCTGCTGCATCTACAAAGCAGGGCACTGAATTGTAGGCACCAGCATTAGCAGAGCCATAGAAATACACACCAAAACAGTAAGCTTTGCAGGGTTCTTAAAGTAGCCGCACACCATAAAAGGGGGAAGCTCCTCTATCTCGGGCACCTCTGTGCCTCAAGTCTGCAGCCACGTGCGACTTCCCTTCCCAAACCCAAAGAAGAAATGCCTAATTTACCTTCGTAAGGAACACCACTCTTCCTCCTCTGCATTATTCCTGCGCTCATTAATGTTTCCCTCGAAGCACATAAAAGCCTCGCGTGTTCACTACAACAGACTCTTTGGGGTAGTAAATACCAGCGTTACTCCAAACGACCTTATTTTCTAACATCAAAACAAGAGAAATTCATGTAGACTCATGGAAGAGGAAAATAAGGATCACCCTTTAGAGGTATTTCAGTAGCCTAAGGTCTGATTGTCGCACTTCCTGCACAGACTCCTGCCTTTGGAAGCCAGCAGAGCTGCACTGGTTGGCCCTCTGGGGAACATCCTACCCAGATTTCTCCTGGTTTCCTCACAGAGAGGATCTTGTCACAACCTTATTCCCCAGTCACATTTTGTCACATCATCTGCATTCCTCTTAATGAAAAAGAAACATGAGTTATTTTTCTCAGTCTCAAACAAGTTACAGTAAAAGCCTGGGGCAGAACGTTTTGCCCCATTTCCCTATTCATCAGTGTAAATAATTACTACTGAACCTTCAGTGAAATAGCTTATCTCTATTCTATTACTGGAAGAGTAAAATATCAGCCTCACTTCTCAGCTTACTCAAACATTTTCTGGAATATCAGCTCCTCTTAAGTGCTTTAATTACAGTGGTATCAGCCATGCTACTGCAAAAAACATTAATTTGAGCAAAAGACAATTAAAACTAGGAAAGGCTGAGCTGAAATTTTTGTACAGACAGAGCGTAGCAAAGCTAAACATATTCCAAGGAATCAAGAGCCTGTGGTATGCAGGAACTGTAGCGACTGATCAACCCTAAAAAGATAATTGGTATAGGGAACAAAGGGGTTTTTCAGTTCAGATGTATGATACCATAAAAGAGTTAATGCTGGAACTTCTGAGAAACTATTATGGATCTGAGAAATGTCACAACTTCTTCACAATCTGTGAAAAAGTCCCTTCCTTTTGCTTCTGAGGCAACATTAGGCTTCAGCAGGCATCAAAAACTTGAAAGTAATGGAATTGGATCAACATCACAGTTCTTTCAGGAAGCTTTGCTTTTTGCCTCTGAGAAATTAATCTTTTTATGAAACACTACTTTATTTAAAGCATCCCTCTCTCCGAGACTCAGCAGATCATGTTTAGTGATACAAGTAGTATAACTGCCCCAGACAAAATACCTATTTTTGAAAGGGAGAGAAGGGGAAGATTTCAATCACACCTATTGTTTACTCCTCCATATATTAGAAAAGATCTTTGCATCTCATACTCAGCAAAGGGTTATTTTTTCTTAGCCGAACTATGAATGCACCAAGAAACCGTACTGATGTTTTTCTTAGGTGCTATATTTACTCTGTGTTGAGGGTTATACCAAACAGATAGACTCCAGATACAACCAAGTTGTAACAGAGCCCTCATTACAGAGCAGACATTTCAACGGACCTGGAACATCTAAACAGATCTGAAATGCAGGATGCACCCTCCAGCGAGAGCAGACTCAAGGCTCCAGCAAGCTATGATTTTTCAAAAGTTGCAGCTGGCAGAAGGGACAGCTTTATGGCCTGTGAAACATTTCCACCACAGAACAGTGTGCAAGACACAGAAATAACAAATGCTGGTCTAAAATTCTCAACCATCAATCGGGCCTTGCAATAACACCACCAGGTAGTTACGCTGCAGCATCTACCATACATGAACTCGGAAGATTTTGAATTCCCAGGGTAGAAATACCCTGCACATTCAGTACATACTGTTGTGATTATTTGGCTTTGCTGTAACACACCTCAAGGAAGCATCGATCAGGACACCCATAAACTTCTGAAAAGTTGCAGACTAACCACGATTTTTATAAAGGCATTAACTCCAAACACTAGGGGAAAAACAAACCTAAACCACTGCTAACTACCACCAGACTTCTTAAATTCTCATGGACTGCTACGGATTAGGAGTAAAGAAAAGCAAACTTACCTGTCTTGGGAACAGTATCTTCCGAAACAGGAAGGAATAAGATCAAAGGAGAGAGAGATCCCACAGGAGTCAGAAGAAAGGGAATTCATGCTGCGCAGGTTAAGAAATTCTCTCGCTTGACAATAGCCTCTCTTCCATTTGTTTCCTCCAACTTCAGATGACCTGCAAGTTTCCTGTCAAAGCTTTTTCTTTTTAAAAAAGAAATTTATGTAAAAGTTTTCTCCTTAGAGTCTTGGCACTTGCTTCTTTCAGATCAATTGATTAGTTTGACTGTTTTTATCAAGATGATCTTTAAAAGGCTACAGTGACAGACCCATCCATCAAACCAACACTGACTTGTCCTTCACATTTTTTCCACAATGAAGAAAGCCCAGAACCCCCAGGCTTTTACAAGCCCAAAGGTCAGGTTTTTCTCAAGAATTTGCAGAGCTCTTGATAGTAACCATGTTAAAGCTGCAGGCTGGAATGCTCAACACTCCATGCTACTGTTACAGCCTTACAAGGAGAATAAGGTTGACTCAAAAACCTCCACTGGGACTGAGGTTAGAGCCTCCCCAGCTAGCTGAGAGCTGATTATTTCTTTTTGCAAGCCTTGTGCATCCATCCCACTTTCCATCAAAGCTCTGAAGGGTGAAACAGGCTGTTTATTCAACTGCTGCTTTGAGGGTGCTTTTCCACCTTTTCGTTCTGTAAGCAGAATCCAGGGAGAGTGTCACAGATTCTGTAAATTATCTCATGTATTAAGGGTGCCTTTGCCTGTGAGAAAGAAAAAAGAAAAACATCAGAAAAGACTTTCTTAATTGCTGGAAGATTATCCACCACTAGTTTATCTTGTCCATGGTAGCAATTCCCAGCCAAATTACCCCAGGAAAGATGCAACTATCAGGAATGCAGTGACCCAGATAGGAGTTTGGATTACACATAAAAATCCTCTCATATCTCACTACCTACTCTGAGACAGGACAGACAGATGCATCATAAAACTGACTGTTGCACAAGAGAAAATAACTCGGAGTGCATGGACTCAGGCCTGCAACTCCTCCTCTCTGATAATTAAGACACTCAAATAGGAAGTACAGGTGTAAGGAACCCTCCTACTGCTTTGTGGCCTAGACATATTTCATACTACCATTCTTTCATATTCATTTTTTTCCTAAGTTATCCGTCCCTGGGTAATTCCAAAAAGTGGTGAACCTCTTAAGTCAGACCTGTACGTGTCAATTTATTAGCCCAGATTACCGGGTATCTCAGCATAAGTGACATACTGAAATACTTAAGTTTTTAGAATATTTTATTTGCAATTTCATGTAGTCAGCGCTTATTCTGATTTCCTTACTATCTGCAGTCAAAGAAGAAGCTGCATTACAATGTCAACCAGAAAATAAAGATATATTTAAATAATGCATTTTTAACAGAACAAAAAACTAAAGAAGATGGAGACAGAGTTGAGTCTGTGAAGGTGAGTTATGTGGTACAGTATTTTGAGGTGTTACCATAAACCTCAGACATAGCAGCAATCAAGTCATCATGGCTGCCCACGAATCGCTTTATGTAGCTGGGCACATACACCTGCCACAAATTTACACTGAAAAGGCCTATTGACATATCAACCTTCTTGCTATTTGAATTTACGTAAAGGCTTTTACTCCGTAATTTCAGAGTTCTTCAAGCACAGATTGTCAGAGCTGAACTGTCAAAGTATTGTACTCATGTAACAGTCCCCACTATTTCTATGAAATTAAATATAGTTGCAATTATTTGATCAAAATCAGCCAGCAATTTGTGGCAGCGAACACTTGAAACGCTGGATCCCAGTCCCCAAGCTTCACACTGGAAAAGATTAGCTGTTCCCTTAAAGAGTGTTTCATAAACACAGGTACTGCAAAACAAGGGAGAGGGTAGAGAGAGTTATCTACAGCCCTTCACAGACATCGTTTGTACAGAGCAGTAACAAGATGTTTCATTTATTCTCTTTATGTCTCCCAGTGAGATGTTTTGCTTTTAAATGTCAGACACATCCACTGTGTATGGGAGACTGAAATGTGAAAGTGATAAATGAAGCAGAAAGCTCATGTTAGAAATTAAACTCTTGCTCATTACATTGAAATACACATGGATTTCCCAGACTCCTAGATTTGTTCAAAAAAAGAGCCTGGAAATTTTGCACATTCCTGAACATCTTTCAAGAGGGCTGGAGTACTACTGAGAATGCCAAAACTGAAAGATAATGCACATCCATAAGTTAACTGTTATGTATATGCCATGTTATACAGCTATGGCTGAAAAGACAGTAAGTGCTTGAAATCCCCTCGGAAATGATGCTAGTATTGAAATAGTTTCTTTCATCAGAGTTTCCCCTATAGACTTCAGTCAAATTGTTCCACCAATAAAGTACTGTACATGAATCATTGCTCTGTCACTTTGCAACTAAGCCTGAACAAATGTTTATGTAGTAGCTTACATTTTTAGCTGGTAAAAAAAAATCCACAAATAAACCATATAGAAAGCTACTCAGCATTTAAAACACAGAATTTATGCTTTATGTAAGAAACTATCTTCATTCTTAAATGACTACAGCTGTCATAAGATTTGCTTCTATTATGTGCAAAGTTTCTGTATGAAAAGAATATTGTGCACCCATAAATCACCCTACAATCACGCTGGGTCGCTTTGCAAGTAATGGCAAACCCAATAGTTTAAGGGGATTATTTTTAAACTGTCTATGTAGAAATGAATTTTAATGCAGAATTGACTGCATTCTTAATCATAAATCACCAAGTATGTCACTAGTGACCAGTGATTAAAACACCAAGCATTAAAAGGCTGTGAATATTTAAACAATGAGATCAAAGCACACACTTTACCATTAGTACCTAAACCCATCAATTCATACTCTGAACGAGTGCTCAACTTTGATAAAATTTTCTTGGTAAAAAAACAAGGAAGCACATTAAACACAGCGACCAAGACCACAAATTCTGCAGTAATTTTACCTGAGTAAAAAGCAGATAAATGCCAAGTTGCATTCATTGTGCAGGTTTATGCAATGCTTGAAAGGGATGGTAGCATTAGATCAATTTTGGAATAAATCGAGGCAGTTTGGGAGTAAAATCTCAGGGCAAGGGGAGGAGCAACATTTTGTTGCTTTATTTTTAAGCAATAATAAAATGGACAGGCATGATATGTTCCATAGTATATTATCAGTGGGCCAAGGCAACCCATGCAAGAAGATACGATATAGATGGTGGTTCCACACATAGGCTTTTTATTTTACTGGAACTGAACTCACACCATGGGATGACCACTGTACTGACTTCCTCAGTTAAAGCAATGAGAGTGCTGAGGCAACGAATGTGTCAAATACCCCAGTGAAGGATCTGGCCCCAGCTTTCAGCCTTTTTACATTATGTAGACATTAAGCATAACAACAATATAGAACACAGATTGTTATGCTGAAAATAAGGCTTAAAGCTTTATGGTTTGCCTGGAGAATGACACAGGCCCTCCCAAAATAATGTTTTAGGTAAAGAATGACTTTTTAGAGAATTCACAAATAATTTATAAATCAGAACCTGTATTCAGGAAATACAGGTGAACAGAGTATGACATTATACTTGTAGTTTTCCAAACCAGCTACATAAAGCCAGGCACATAAATCAGTAGTTTTTTGAAGAGGGTTAATACAAGTTTTATCTTTGTTTCTCCTTCATAAATAAAAGCTTAATATTCTACACAGAGATCACAAAATAATGGTCATTCTCAAAGAGCAGTCACATGATTTTCACCTTTCAGAAGGGATGTCATCTTATTTCCATAACAAATTTGAGATCACAAGCTCCCTCAGTAAAAGCAGCTATGGCTTCCACTGACATGATACCATTCAGCAATAGGGGAGGGACCCACCATCTTCCCCAAGAATTCCTTGGCTTCTTTCCTTGAAATGGTAGACACATGTGGTCTACTATCCTAAAGACATGGATAATCCTGGGGGACTAGCATCTTGGATCCATAACTCATATTAGGTTAATGAAAAAGATATAGGGAGACTATACCAGCATCCCCCACCACCAGCTTGTTCCAAAAGCCTGTACCAGAGCAGATGTGCTGGCCAATTTATGGACCCTTCAGACTTCTTAGCACCTCCGTCTTCTTGCACACTTTACAGTATTCTCAATACTCCTGAACGCATCTCTATTTCCTGGGACGGAGTACGTGCCTCTGCAAACCATGATAACGAAAAGGCCCATGGTTCCTTAGTAAATCCCACCTTCTCTCTTAATACTGCTACAAAACTACAGGTCGATTTATGCAGGGCATGTTCTAACAGCATTTTTAGTGTCCTGGTCTTTTTGAGAAGAGCTATTCACCAGGATGCTCAAAGACACGTATCCGCACAGAAGCATTAAACAAAGATGCCTGCAATCCTAAAACATCAGAGTTGCAGATAAGATAGCAAGTAAGGCAGATATTGTTTTCATATTCTTTCTACAAATACTTGAAATATTCATTTGGTAAATACTTTTCATATTTAAATTGGGAGCTAGTTTTAGGAAATTAGGGAGATGCTGGGAAAATTTCAACCTTGAAGTTTAAAAGCTTAGAATGTTACAGCCAGCACAAACCAGCAGAGTGAAGCAGAGTTGCTTTACATGATATAAACCAAAGCAGTCGCCACTACGACCTAAGTCTATCATATTAATGCAGAGTCAGAATCTTGTTCAGACTGAAGTCAGTTTGAGTTTTACCCCAATTTCTGGCACATAGCAATGAAAACAGAAAAATCAGCATGCCCAAATGAGCTTAATTCAGTCATTCCTAAGCTACAAATCACTCAATAGCATCTGAATGGTAACAAACATATATAAAACGAGTGCTGAGATTCCCTTCATCAATTAAAAATGTATAATTTCATGTCATTTAGATCATAGAGACTATGTACTGGAATTGTATAAAAAGTTGACAGATCAGTAGAATTCAGTATCCTTTGAACATTTAGCTACTCAGTTTCCAAACCAAGAACTGAGATGCTGGATTTCAAACCTATTTGAAGGGAGTAAGGGAGCAACTCATTGTCTAGTCAGGATGCTGGGGACACTGGAGAAGAGAGAGCACTAGGTTCAAACTGGAATACCAACAACATTGGTGTTGGCTTTCGACAGTATTTCTGGAATCATCACTCAACACATGTGACTTTAGTACAGCCACAATATCAGTGACAGGGAACGCTCAGTGTCAGATGCTGCAGAACTAAAACATCCAGATCCCTGCTTCTCCACCCTTTCTGTCCCCAAGGAAAACCCTAGCCCTGGATGAAGACCATCTCACAAGACCAGTTCATCCCTCTGGAGCGACATAATCCAGCTCCATGAGACGGGAGGAAGGATTACTGTGTCCCGCAGCGCTCTCCTTGCTCAAACTCCAATATACAAGGCGTGCTTTGGGAAAGGCTTAATGGGGTCAGTGTATTCCCATCTGTATTCCTCTATTAGCTTTATCCCATCCCACACACACACTAAGCAGTCACCACAGATACTTGAATATTAAGCTGCAGTAAAAGCAAGGTAATAATTCTATTAAACGGGAAATAGCCTAATTGCATCTGACACTCACTTTTTCCTAAGGCCACTGTGACCAAGATTCTGCTTCAGTATCCCCAGGACAGGAACACAGATTTATTAAAACACCATACGGTTTCAGCAGCCCTTTACTATACCATGACTATCTTGCATCACAGATACATGTTTTCTCCTTGCTCTGCTATAAAAGGAAAATTTAAAAAAAAAAAAATTAAAGAAACCAACTTCTTTAAAACAGGAAAAAAAAAATCCCTTTTAGATGACAGAACTCAAGTCAAAATACATCCCTTTTCAGCTGTTTTTTACCTACATAAGTGTACACAAGCACAACATTGCATCTGCCAGTACCACCTGCACGTTCAGTTTTCGGCTTCTGAGTATGTCTCAGCAGACTTGCTGTCTGTGAAATTATAACAACTCCCTTATAGATTGGGGATCAGATTTTTTTCTTCAGATAACCCCTCTCAAGCCACAAGAAGCCCCTGAAAGTGATTATTTTGACCAAATTCAGAAGACTGAGAAATTGGTTTGAGCTTTAGAGACACTGAGTTACAGCTGAAACCTCTTGGCATCGCTAATGAAAATTCACACTGAAAGAACAGGTTCTACACTGGGGCAAGCTTGAATAAAGAGGAAGTTGAAACAAAAAGCAATTTACTGTGCCCAACTTCTTTTCTCAGTTGTGTTTGCTAATTGTGGAAAGCTTTATGAACAAGTTGTCTCTCCTAGACCAGGTTTTATGTTGTTCTTTATTCTGCCATGAGATTAGGATACAGTTTAGAACTTCACTCTTACTGCCAAAAAGACCTGTAATCTCGTAAATTTTGATCACAATGGCTTCACACCAGAACACAGAAGGGAGTGTAGAAAGCAATGTTTTGGGGTTTTTTTGTTGGTGGTGGTGGTTTTGGGTTTTTGTTGTTGTTGGTTTGGGGTTGGGGTTTTTTCCCCCAGAATACAGAAACCTTGTCATTTTGGTAATTAGTACAAGCAGCAGTTATTTAAAAATGCAGTTGGGACACAAGCTTGTACTTAAACATAATACAAAGGACACTAGTGACTTGTTTATGGGGATTCTTATTATCCAAACCTCCTACTGCACAAAACTGGGTCACCTCCCCTGACATGCATCATTTGCACCAAAACATCCTCTGATTCTGGAACCTCATTTAGCTGAATAAATTCCACATCCCTACTCATGTAGATAGGTAGTTTCACTCCACTCTCAGGTTTGGGTTTTCATAGTACCCACTTGTACTGGGTTTGCATGGCAGGGTTTTGGTAGTGGCCAGGGGGGCTACAGGGGTGGCTTTGATGAGAAGATGCTAGAAGCTTCCCCAGATCCAAGTAGGACCCACTTCTGGCCAAGGCTGAGCCAATCAGCAACAGTGGTAGCACTTCTAGGATAACATACTTAAAGGGGAGGAGGAGGGGGCGCAGCGCAGGGCAAGGGAACTGGCACAATTGCAGCCAGAGAGAGGAGTGGGATGTGAGAGACACAACCAGGCAGACCCCCAGGTCAGTGGGGAAAAGCGGGAAGGAGGTGCCCGGAGAAGAGGTTTCCCAGCAGTCCATGGTGAGAGGGCAGGCTGCACCCTGCAGCCATGGAGGGTCACGGGGGAGCAGAGACCCACTTATGGTCTGGAGGGGGGCCCCATGCCAGAACAGGCAGCTGTACCCAAAAATGCCCATGACTCCTTGATAAGCCTGCACTGCAGCAGGCTTCTCCTGAAGGATCACACACCACCGAAGGGACCCAAACCAGAGCAGTTAGTGAAGAAAACTGCATGTCATGGGAAAGACATCAGAGACGTTCGCAGAAGACTGTCTCCCATGGGAGGGACCCCGCACTTAAGCAGGGGAGGAGTGCGAGTTCTTCCCCTGAGGAAGAAGGAACAGCAGAGACAACATGTGATGGACTGACCACAATCCCCACTCCCTGTCCCTCTGTGCTGGTGGAGGAGAAGAGGTAGAGGAATCTGGAGTAAAGTTGAACCCAGGAAGAAAGGAGGAGTGGGGCAAAGGTGTTTTTCAGATCTGGGTTTCTGTCTCATTATCCTACTCCGATTTGACTGGTAACTAATTAAAATGACTTTTTCACCCCCCCAAGTTGAGCCTGTTTCACCCGTGACCATAATTGCTGAGTGATCCCTCCCTGTCCTTGTCTCAACCCATGAGCCTTTCCTTATATTTTCTCCTCCCCATCCCAGCGGGGGAAGGAGTGAGCAAGCACGGCACAGTGCTTAATTGACAGCTGGGCCTAAACCATGACAGCCTTTTCAAAATATTACAGAACAATATTCTCAAATTTGAGTGCACAACACATCTCCATATTCACGCAAGACGTCTTGCTTACATGCAAGGCTGACCCATGAACTCAAAGACCTAAGGCTAAAGGTTTTGAACAGCCCTCAAAATTGCTTTGGAATTAATACCCAGGAAAAGACCAGCAGTCCTACCACACCTGTATGTATTGCACTGATATACCTGTGCACTGTCACCTCATTTGCAGGCTGGACATCTTAATACTGAGAAAAAGAGACAAATGTCTTTTTATTATGGAGTTGTGACCAACCCCCAAATGTCTTGTACTTGAGCTAACAGCTGCAGTATGCCCAAACGTAAATTCCATTACTGTAAAACCACTTAATGGCTCCTGAAGATTTAATGGCACAGTCAAGGTTTATTACAGAATAATATTTAAAATGTGATGGAAACTAATTTTTTATTTCTATATGACATTCAAGATAATAAAAGCATTAAGCCACAATAAACACAAAAGTATTGCCTGTGCTTTATAGACATTAAAGAGCCTATCATGGAAACAGAATTTTAAGGTTATTTTTGATTTCCCACTCAAATACTATGCCATTTTATTGATATATAAGGCAATAAAATAATAATTTCCAATTATTATCAGTTCATCATGGTGAACATATAATACAATTTACTTTTTAATTAAGGAGATGTTTCCAAGGCCAAAATAGTTCATTTTTATACAATAAGAAAGTCATCATCTTCTTCCTATAAACTCTGAACCCTTGGAAAACTTAAAGAGCTAAAAGGCTGACATTTCAGCCACTAAACTTTAACTGGAAACATAAAATATTAACTTTTTTTTTAATTTAGTGGCACCGCTAACATGATACACTCTGCCAGTGTTGGTTTTGGACATAATATGTGTTGGGTTTCATAACCAGCAAGAAAGACAGTGCTGTGTCGTCAAAGCGCAGAAGAGAAATTGGAGAAGGGGAGGCAGGGGGGAAGTAAACTAATTTAAATAAAATCACAGTTCTTGGTCAAGACCAGTGGCTCAAAATTCCTTCTCCTACTTGCAAAATACCTGTCAGTTTCTACAGGTTAATAGAGGCTTTGCACATAGCTGGTAAACTGTAAACATGCAATTTTACAATTTAGAAAGCAGCTTAATAAGGGGCAGTCAGTGCTTTGATCCCCCAAAGATGACCTTGCATCGAGGGAAAGGCAGACTCCACTGTTGGATAGGTGGCTGCCCATCCTGGAACAGAGCCTACCTTTCCCTCTGCCAGTCAGAGGTTTTGGAGGAAAAAAAAAAATAAAAATTAAAGCAGAAGCAAATGTGAAGCAAAAAACCCACACCACCAGGCACTAACAACAAATCACTGTAAATCTGGAGAAGGTTCCTCAGCCACTGACATCCTGAGGCACAACAACAGGAGAAGCAGGAGTTAAAAACCAGACATGTACAAAGCTACGATTACATGATGAGTTACAAAGCTACTGGTGACCTCCATGTTTCCAGTTGGAAATGAGGGAGGTGTAATGTTAAGTGGGAGATTCATGGAGAGTCATCTTGGCCTGACACTCCCTCATCCCCCTTTACTTTTATGCGACCTATCAGGGCTTGCAGCTGGGGCTTTTTTAAAATATACATCTGTATAAGAACATTAAAAAAACAAAACCAAAGACATACTCCGTCACACAAAGTCTATACTCACTTTCAGATGGTCTAGTTGAAATCAGTGGCACTACATAAGGCAAACATCCTGATCCATCCCTCAGCCACTGCAGGGAGGCCAAGTACTGAGGCAGAAGGATAAAACCCACCACCGAGGCAGTGAGTTTCCAGATATAAACATCTCATTGTTTTTACTTGAGCACACTCACTTTCCTACTGAGCCTCAGGAGCAGGGAAAAAGCCTTTCCCAATAATTATGTTAAAATTTAAGTGACAAGCTAGGGAAATGTGATTCCTGGGCCTTTCGGGAAGGCGAACGCCTGGCCGGGCCCAGCACAGCAGGGCTGGGCAGCCAGTCCCTCCGGCATCTGAATTGGTTTTATTTCATAGTCAGATGTATTTCTCTTCCAGATTTTCCACAATTAAATACATTCCCCTCTATATTTAATTAAAAATGACTCAGTGAGATTAACAACCAGAACAGCACATCAAGACAATGAGGGGGGGGAAAAAAAAAAAAAGAAAAAAAAAGAAGTAAAGGAAGCCTCGGCAGGTGTCAGATTAGCCTGGTGACATTAGGACAAGCTGACCCAAAGGTAGAGGTTTTAAGTGGGAACTGGGGCCAAAAAAACCCTGCCTTCTTTGTTTTTTAAACAAACATCAAATACAAATGTCTGCTTCACAATGACAAATAGATTCTCTATATCTATACATATTTATATTTTTATAATGTATTCATATTGCTATATAAATTTGTATCTCTAAGCTAAATTTACATATTTTATTTCCAAAAAGGGAATTTTTATTAGTTACACAGAAGTAAATACCTCTTTCCTCTCCATTCTGACCATTCCTGCAGAGTATGGATAAAAAGAACTATGTACTATTATTAAGTGGATGCAAAAGGCTCAGTGCTTTACTGAATCAGAGGGAACACCAGCTCTGTCTCCCCACCTGATCTGCAATCCAGACAGCCTGTCCACACGCTCCTCATGGTGCAGCTTTAGCTGAAACTTCCTTCTTCCCCTCACCACCATGTTTTCTGCACCTCAGGACCTTCAAGAGACCCTTTAAAATTCATCTCCTCACACACCACACC
>NW_010246594.1:82215-109131 GCF_000690775.1 Eurypyga helias
TGGTTAACCGTTTTCAATAAACATTAGCTGAATGTGAATAGATAGAAGGTGATTGAAACCAGAACATGCCCCACAAAGCTGTTGAAGCTTCGTTATCCATACATTAGCACAGTGAGACACTCCCTACTGCAACCGAGTGCCTCCCAAACACTTTTCAGGTCACACTCTACGCGTACAAAAGCTGTCCTCCGGCAGATGAGGGATTAACCAGCACACAGACCTGCCCAGAGTGTTTATCCCAAGAACAGTGTCCCGTTAACAGTCAGTGCTAACTCAGCACAGTGGCTACAACAATCACCTAACAATCACTTACAACAAATTACCTAACTACAAATTTGACACACGTTCATATTGCACCCAAGCTTTTAGTGATGAAGACAACATCCTGGATTACATCATTCACCCAGTTTTTCAGGCTGCCTTTTTTACTTCAGCAAACAGAAAACAGAACTGGAGCTAAGGCACACTGAAATACATTCCCAAGACTTATACCACTATAATATAAATAATTATATTTCTAGTTCAGGTGTACTATTGAACAACTGTTTTGCTGTTCATCAATTTATATTTTGCAGAGATAAATCACTAGCACACAAGCAGAACCAGCCTAAAAGAGGGGGTGAAATTCAGAAATTTTAACCTAGACTGTTATACAAACCTCCCCTTTGCTGGAATAAGGACTTTGCCCACAGGCAACAGATCTGATAGCATTTTTCATTAATTATGCACCGATTTCTCAAAATTATTCAGAACAGGCTGGACAAGCCTTGATGGATTTCAAAGGCCAGCCTATGTCTATGCACTAAATAGCCCACATTTATTAAAATCCAGCTTTCAGCTATGCATAGCGCATATTGCCACTCCAATAATCTTCCATAAATTGAGGGAGTCGCAAACGTAGATTAATTGAAGCAATGAAACAGCAGCTAGAGTAAAGAAATTATATATTCCCTTTCATAGTTTCTTCTCTTGAACTTTCAGATTTCACAGTGGTGGGCAATTCCCCAGAATAAGCCAGCAAGGGAATATAAGCTCAAACAGCATTTATTAAATCCAACGGCAGAATCAGTAAACGGTTGCATATAGACTTTGCTTTCTGCCACATCATTTTGAAGCAACCAACTACACAGAAGGTTAAGCGTTGTGGTTAGGCACTTCACTTGTGGTAATAGGAAAGACGCAAGCACAATTCGTCTTGTCATCTCCTTGTTGGTAAGCCGCAGATGATTTTGGGATAACTGTGTGTTTCCTAAGACAGCTTGCCTGGTGGTTGGGGTTTTTTTTGTTTGTGTTTTGTTTGTTTGTTTGTTTTTGGTGGTGGGGTTTTTTGTTTTGGGTTTTTTTTTTTGGTGTGTGGAACAAGTGCTTTGGGTTTGGGTTTTTTGTTTGTGGTGTTTGGGTGTGTTTTGTTTTGGGTTTTTGTTTGTTTGTTTTTGGTGGTGGGGTTTTTTGTTTTGGGGTTTTTTTTTTTGGTGTGTGGTGTTTGGGTGTGTTTTGTTTTGGGTTTTTGTTTGTTTGTTTTAACCCACCAAACAAAATGAATGAACCCAGTAAAGCCCACAGGCAATTTAATTTCCTGAACAGATTCTGGTGCTTTCAGCATACACACAGCGTTTTGTGGATGATTTCTTACTCAGTTGGTTCAGGGGGGCTCCAAACTGTGCAAGCAGTTACTAAAGGGCTCTGCGATGCGAGTGTTTCTGAATAGCACAGGCATTAAAACCAAGAATCCTCAGTGCAGGATGACAAATTATGTTCTTTAGCAATCATATCGACATTGCTACAGGTAAATCTGCTACTTCATAAATTGTTAGAAGACAGCAAAACCAGGACATGTTTAGAGCCACTGTTGGGCCCCCCAACTTTGTATAGGGACTAAAATGGCTGGGGAGCCCCTCCCTGATAAGCTACAGTGAGTGGAATCAAGCATTCCCTGTTTTCATCCCCCACTACCAGCAATCAGGCCATAAGAAACCCTCTGCTTACAGCCGTCCCACCTCATTCCTCTTTTACATCCTGCCCATGGGTGCCCTGAGCCCGGGCTTGGTGTTTGGGAAACGCAAGAGGAGGCGAATAAACACAAGTACTTCAGCTGCGCGTAGCTCGTACCCTGCCTCGCGTAGCCAGCCCTGGTTCTTCACACAGGCCTACGCGGGCACGTAGCGGTGATTGCTCCAGCAGCACTGTGGCAGGAATGGCCACAGGGCTCCTGGGTCTCTGCAGAGCCAGACAGCCTCCTCCACCTCCCAAAGCATTAAAGAATGGTTTCCTTATGTTTCTCTTCCCCTTCTGCAAAGCTAGGTCGGTGACACTGCTTGTAATTCAGAAGGCACACGGCCAAGATAACTGCACTAGCCTAGTTCCAGAATTAAGAGAATCAATAATAATACCAGAAAACAATAATGATGAGGCAGCTAAGATTAGTGTTTGCATTTCAAACATGATGAAACCACCCAGCTCCAAATTAATTTTTAAAACTAAGCACCAGCAGACAGAGGTGTTGGGTTTGTTTTTTTTTTTTCCCCCACAGCAGTTTTCACTGCAAACTCTTTCAGCTGTCTCAATAGTCTTTAACTACCCACATTACTACTTTAAACTACTTTGATTTTTGTTGAAAATAACAATCAATGTTTTGGAGGAGGTAACTCTACTCGTGATCCTGTTACAACCCCTTAGTCTGTGCTGAATTTCACAGAAGTTCTTTAGAATGGAATAACAACACTGAAAACACAATTAGATAAGTTATGGGGAGTTTCCTACCTTCAGGCAGACAGCAAGTGCAGGGCAGCTCCAGGACAAAGCACGGGCTGAGGGCAGCCCCAGCACAGGCTGAAAACAACCTCACCAGCAGGACTCAGCCCCATAGCACCAGGACCAGGAAAGCAGGAACAGCAATTGCAAGACATCCCATGGACAGTTCAGGCAAAAGCAAGGCAATAATTTGGCAAATCCAAAGAACAAGTCAGGAGCAGAGCCAGAAACAAAAACACCTACCCCTCAGACCTGGAGCCCAACCCAGAGCAGAGCTCCTGCAGTAGTGAGCAGAGGCGGTGTGGAATGGGTGCCAGGTGGGGGTGTGTGAGGTGAGTGCCAGGTGTGGGGGGGTCCCAGGTGACACTAATCAGGGCCATTAAGGCTTATTGGTGCCTTCGGGCCCCTGACACAGGGTTTTGCTTGAGTAAGCGTTAACGAGCAAGGCGTCTTCGAGACCACACTGTAGCAAGTGACTATTGCATTGTAAGATGTACCAACCGACTGCTTGCTTGAGCCAAACAGTTATATGGTGTAGATCAATGGAAATCTGTCCCATCTTACAGTGGATTCTGCACACACTCACCTGAAATGCATAGGAAACTCCGTGGGAAACACCAGTCTATAATTAATAAACTGTTCCAAATTGCATACTTTGATGTCACTGCCTTTTGGGCTACTTTCATGACATTTTCATTCTGAAAATGGACTGAGAGCTCAGCTTTTCTGCCAGGATATTCTGCTATCACAGGCCATATCCAAACCCAAATCTAGAAGAACAAATAACACAGAATGGAGGTGGTTCCAAGAGAGCACTTTTTAATGTGAGGAACACTAAAAGTCAGGGGAATACCTCATCAGCAGTTCTAGTTTGACTCTTCCGTGCTTGCAGGGTGTGTGCTCGTGCCTGTGGGTGTCTCTGAACATTCACATGTGAGCTATCCACGTACGTAACACTAGTTATCAGCTCCTCAGCCTCATCTGGCCTTGTTACAGATCATCCTTGAGGTGTGCAGTATGTCTCTCAAGACTTGCCATACTTCTCCTTATATTGTTCTCTGCAAATATGGACCTTTGGCTTCCCCAGGCCAAGAAAGAGCTTATATTCTTTATGTATGGATTTAGAGAAAAGTCTTCAAAACATGTAAGCACCAGAACCACCTCTTTTCAAGTAAATAAATTTACTAAGGCAATTATTTGCTCTTTCACACCCAAAAATCCACCTCAAATCCTGAAGATAACTTGTTTACCCCTTCCATATTCTTACATCCTGTTTTAAATATCCTCATATCTCAGATTATACTGAACCATCTACCTAAGAGCATTCATCTTTCTCTCTTGAACTACACCATCCCATTCTGATGGTTGCACTGCACCTGAAGTAAAGCCCAGGTACCATGAAAAGAAAGTACCCATCAAGTACATCATCACCGTGCTTAACAGGAGGGCAGCCTGCATCACAAAACATAAAGAAAAGCTCAAAAGAGTGGACCCTCTGCTTCAGACATGCTCGTTTGGCAGTGGTTTTGCAGGCCATTGCTGCTGGGAGTTGCTTGTTTGAAAAGAGCAAGAAAAAAAATGGGAAGAACAAATCCTACTTGGGAATGATCACAGTAGCATCATTCAAAATGCAACTCACAGAACCAGTTCACAAGTCAGAATCGGTGCACACTGGCTCAGGTGGCCTGATGGGTGGCCAGAGAAATCAGGGGTGATGTGCAATAAAATGAGCTGAGTACAGAATAGGATGGAGATTGTCAGTGATTGGCAAAGCGAGATAAAGATAGCTGCAAACACAAGATCTAATGATAAACAAACATTGATTCTTAGGCTTCTTATAGCTCGGTACGTTTCATCACTGATCGCAGTTTAACACCCCTGTCTGACTTCTATACCCTGCCCTTCCTCCCCTCACCCTAGGCCATTCCTGATACAGGGCACTTACCTAGACTTTGAGCTGCTCAGGGAAAGGAGCATCTTTCTCAAATTTCTGAGACACAGGGGCTGTGCTCAATGAATTCACTGCTATATCTTACCTCATTTCAGATAATAAATGTAATAAAACTCTCTTTAATTATTAATAAAGGCATGCATTTTTATAAACACATACTTTCATAAAACACAACTTTGAAACTTAAGCCAAATCACATCAAAACAGTGAGAGTGAGCACAGCCTTCACCCTGAAGAGGAAAATGCCTGCATGCACTCAGAGAAAAATATGCCTGCATACACATCGGTGACGACGGTGCAGCCACCTGAAGCGGCAGTGTTAAACCGCAGAAGGGACGAGCTCTTTCCCCCTGCTTCTTTCTACTGTGCTTTATGTAGTACTACTGAATCAACACCGAGACGCGAGGCTTCGTCCACAGAAACAGACCCAGCTTTTAACTGCTTCCACTATAAACAATACCAAGTGAAAACAAAGGCACAGAAAGTGAATATCCCTAACAAATGGCACAGCGTATTAATATTCTTGTATTGCTGTCAAATTTTAGGAATATAATTTTCTGTGGGTTTTTTTTTCCCCGTTGTTTTCATCATCCAGAACACCCACTGAGGGCAGCCAGCTAGCTAGGGTTTTTGGCAAAGGAAAGCTACTCTACAAAACGTAAAGCCTACATTTCTCAAGAGTTCTGCTCAGCAGCTGTAAAATTTGATGGGTGAAAACACTATTTCTACATTCATACTTTTGCTGACAATTTCAGACATTTTTTCTGACCTTCCTGTGCAGTGAAACACCACAGTCTCCTTTCAGCTCTAAATCAAATACAGTCAAGAAAGAAACAAATAAAAGCTCTAACCTTATTGTGTCAGTGATACTGCCTTCCTTCCTTTGCTGTTTATCAGTTAAACCATTTTCCTTTCTAACACTGGATAGCAGCCATGATGTAGGCTTTAACGAGACTGAGTCTTATACGTGTTTTCCAGAAAATGACAGATGTCATCATTTGCTATTCCCCAATTCATTAAAAAGGGCAAAAGCAGGAATATGAGTTCCTCCCAGCTCCTGCACAATGTCTGACCTGCTTTTATCGGAAAGCAAGGCTTATGCAGTTACAAAACCTGACATTCCCCATCCCTTGAGCAGGTTCACCTAAATTTGACAGGAAGGCTGTGCTCCAGTTCTCAGAGCTAACCAGTCTGGGCAAGTCGCACCCACACTGCCTTTACGACCCGGAGCTCAGGTTTTTCTCCCACCCAGGTCTTTACTTGCCTGCCTCACTGCAGCCTCACTGCAGCCAGAGCGAGAATCACGTGGGCAATGCAGATTATCAAAACCATGTAGGACGGAGTAAAAGCTCCAATTCCAGCTTATCCCAGCTGTGCAGGTAGAGTCAGTGATACGCTGCCAGATGTTTGATGACTGAGGGTGAATAAAGGAGAGACACTGTGTAGTCCTCACCAAGGGACAGGCTACAAAATAAGTCATTACCAGGTATCATAGCACCTGCACAGCAGAGAAATGACAGGAACATCCTAACGGGAAAAACTCACACTTTAATAAATCCTATCCTGTCAAAACACTGGGTACAAATTCATAAAACATCAGGCTTCGTTTGCTCCAGTGCTCAGAGAATTATTAATTTAATACTATTTCCTGATGTGACTTTAATTCTCAGGTTATTTGATAGTTTAGCCGATGTGCTCTTTGCAGTGACAATTTTATGAGGCCAATTCAAATGATAAGCATCGCTTAAGACACCAGTGCCGAATCATGTTTGATAGACGGTCATTCTGAACAACTGAGCGTCTTGCTAGCATGTCCGTTGATTATCCTTCTCCCTCGCCCACATACAAACTTTTTTTTGTTAATATTAGCTTCCTGTCTGTTCTAGGAAGCGCAGGTCTGCCAGCAACACCCTGCGTTTAGCAGCCACTCTGCAGACTCCCAGACACTACAACAGCGCCCTGCGCTGTTTCCCTGCTCTCTTTCAGCAGTGACAATTAATCATGTCAAATTGTGCCAGATGCCACAGCAGTTTTGTGATGTCAATAAATATTCAGAGGAGACTTGCTTCAGATGAGGGCAGAGATTCATTTCAACCCGTGATCTAAGCAGGGTTCAGACCTAGAGGTAAAAGGCTGTTGGACTAATTTACTGCACATCCTCCAATTCTGCAGTCCTGGGAATATGAGGTCATATTTTAGGAATGAGAATTAATACATTTCACTGATTTTAACACATGCTGGCCTCATCCTGTCATCTTTATAAGTAGGAACGATTCATTGGCTTTCATTTAAGTACACATGCTCCACAATTTCAAGACAGCATATCTGCTATACAAAAATAGGCGCAACCTGCCTCCTTCCCTTTTCTGTAATGTTAGTGTACAGTCCAGTACCTAATTAAATAATTTTTTTTTTTTCTCAAACTGAACTGTAGATGCTGGTCAACAGCCCTGGATAATTCCCATGACAAGATATTTTGCGTTTTTTTTTCTCCTTCTTTGTCTTTACAGCAGAGCATTTTAATTCCAGCTGAGACTGACTGAAGCAATGCTGATTTCCCCAGATGGTTCTGCTTTCTTAGACAGAACCCTGATGGAATGATAATTACAACTGAGAAGATAGGCAAAACTGTGAAATAAATGAGAGAAAAAAACAATAACTACATTTCACTGGCATGCACAAGCTAACTGAAGTGATCATATGATCCGTTATTGGCCTCATGCATGATGCAGCCAGGTTGAGGCACGTTTTTCATTCCTCATTAGATTTCCCTAGTCTCTTCCACACCTCTTTTCTACGATTCCACAATGACTGGCAAATTCTTAAAGTAGGAAAGAAAAACGCTGTTCTTTCACGTGAGACATGAGGAGCGTCAGCAGTGGAAAAGCCGTTTATTGGATTATCAGAGATGTTACTTCTTGGTATTTCCTTCAGGAACAATGTGAAGTTCTTTTTAATCTGGGAGCAGCTTTGCTGTGCTGCCGATGGGGGAGTACCATGTGTGATCCCAGCAGCCAAAGCCAAAACAAAATACACAGCCAGCTGACATATGGGCGAGGTCTGGCTGGCTCACTACGTCTGAGAAGCGGAGAAGAAATGCGTATGACATTTGTCTGATCAGAGTAACACTGCAAGGCCTCACAACACCTTATACATACTCAGTAATAGAGAATAACGCCGCACACAGCTGCCATCAGTGGACATTAAGTAAAACAGACTGTTTCAGTGAAAGAGACTTGGGGCAATGGCTTTGTACACTCATTCGTCTTGATTCTCAAACATTTTCAAGACCCGTGAAGTTGCTGCCTCAACACGCAATTTGTAACGGCTCTTTCCACTTGCAGATGTCCTAAGATAATGATGAGTAAGGCCAGTCATCACCCCGAGAGGTGTCCACGAGTGCTTCTCTCATTCTGCCTATTTCTTTCTATTAAAAGATTTTCCAGGAGGCATCCATTAGCATCACGGATCACAGAAATCAGAGCGCGTGCTTGCTTTCTTCCCGCGCCCTGATAATGGAACTCAAAAACAGCTTACAGGGAGAGCTCACGGCAGCCAAGAGTCAGCAGAGACGCAGCCTTGCAGACATCCATGTGTGAAGCATCTGCACAGCGCAGGGCTGTCTCCTATCCCCCACTGACTTTAAACTCTTAACTAGAATGTGCTACAATTTATCCTACCCTCCAGCTGAGCTAATGGAGGGGCAGGCTACTCCTGGGATCATTATTATTCATTATTATTTTATAATGCCTGCTGGTGTTATTTTAACAGCTGCTCACACAACTGAATACATAAAAGACAGGCCACTTCTGCGACACCAGCACTAGGCACGTGCCTGGGGAGCAGCGAGCAAGGGCAGAATGACGCTGTGTCTCTGCAGCAGCACCAGCGTTATCTCTCTGTAACATCCATGCTAATACCATGCAAATTTTGTGATTACACGCATCACCATTTAAAAAACGAATGGAGCCAACCGACAGTCGAGTTTGGTTTTCAGGCATGCTGGGGACCTGCAGCTACTGCTGAACTGGAACTGCAGAAGCTTTAGCAGGCAGAGAGGAGAATTACTTGGAGCGCAGTGGGAACGGCAAGCCTGTTACTAGGGCAGACTAAAAGAGCCTGGTTTTCTTAGTGCCATAACATGAAGGCTGTGAGGGAGTAAGCTGCTAACCACAGACTGAGCAAGCAAGGCAACAGAACAGATAAGCAGAGGGGGAATAAGCGATGTGAGCTGAAGGACAAAACCAAATAGTTCCAGGTCGGCAATGGCTAGAAAGTACCTGTCAGAACAGCACAGCTCCAGATAAAAGCCATCAGTAGGAGAAATACCAGCAAAACCATATGTTTTTTACAACACGGTTTGATCCATTTCTGTAAAGGGTTCTCTGCTTCAAGACCTGGGATAGGAAAGCACCAATTTCAGGTAGCTGGGGAATATAGGCAACCTCTCCAATCCTGTGCTTCTGCTCTACTCCATCGACCCCAACAGGCACAATCGCTCTGTCCCTTTCATACTGCCCTACAGGAGGAGAAATACAAAGACTTCTAATAAGAAAATGATCGGTGATCAAGTGAGGTTGTGCAAATGACAGGGTTACATGCTGGTGGAAAGAGTTTCCAGGTTCCTTGTTCTTGCATAGCTTAAGATAGCATTGTTTGTACTGATGGGTCCTATAAGGTGATGTTCCTCCAGAAAGCAAATGTATTTCAGCCTTCCAAGATGCAAACAAAGGTAGGAGGAAGATAAAAAATGTGGGATGTAAATACACAATGCTGCTGGGACATTATGGTGTTTCCGAATGAAAATCAGCACATCTATAAGCTATCTAAGTTTATGCATTTTTTCCTAATGTAAAGTTAACATAACTTAAAAAAAAGAAAGTTTCTTAGCTTAGAAATTTTGTCTTACACTGGGAATTTTGGAAGCTGCAGACTATGGCCTAATAAAAGCCAGGTGAAGGTAAAAGCACACAGTAAAACATAGGCAGGATAACAGATTAAAAGCTGTCTGGAAGAAGATGAAAAAAAAAAAATTTTGGAAACAAAAATCGAAAAGCTGATTGGTGCAGTGAAAAAAATTGTGGAAAATCAGTAGATAAGGGATCAGGCAATAGGTTGTGAAAGACATGTGGAGCAGGTGCTTCCTTGAAGCAAGAAAGAAATGACCAAAGTTGAGAATGAGAGAAACAAAGGGTGGAAACTGCGAAGTCTTGTGATCAAAAGGGTCCTGCACACATAAAGAGGTAATATAAGAAAGAAGCTGAGAGGGACTGAAGAGAGGGAGGAAAGGATAAGAGCTTAAAGACTCAAAACAGGAGAGTGCACCCATACTGTGCAGACATTTGAGTAACCAGATGTCTGTGAACATGCAGAACCAGCCAGAAAATATCACCTTTTTCCTCCACCATACAAACCAAATATTGTAGCAAAGAAGCCAAAAGGAAGAAAAATTAATTTCAATAATTTTTAAATTGGCAGTTCAACTCCTCCCTTAGATGCAGCCAGAAAACTGAAAGTCACTACCATGAGGATCAGCAGGAGGAAAAGGACTTTCACTTCAGGAAGGAACAGTTGCACAGTACACTGACCCAGAAACTTTCAAATTTAGGTCCTAATTCCATGACCAACTGAGCGTTTTCTGTATGTGATCTTTATGCCAAGAAGTTCAGCAAACAAACTATACTGGCAGACAGTATACACCTGGCTTTACCACTCAGAAAAGGAGGGGCATCGCCAACACATTTTGCTGGTTCACACGCTAAGGCTAAGTACCCCTTTTCGAAAGCGTCTGAGCAGATCCATGGGCAAATCCAGTAAAACCATTCATTTCCTAGCACTTAATGGAACTTGCTGACTTGCTGGATTGTCAGTCAGCAGACTCATGTGGATGCTGCATGGATGCACTGCAACTGTATGGACTGTCTCATTAATCCTTTCTACCATCTCCCTTTGAACAATATCAAACAAAAAAGTCTTTTCTTACTCCTCTTGTCTGTTCACATTCCTAGCTCCCAACAATCTCTTCCACATCACAGACACTCACATCTACCTCTATTGCACAGGGAATTCCTGAGTTGGGTCTTCTTCAATCTTTACTAGAAATAGCCAAAGCCTCACTGTTCCTAAAACCACTGAAAACATGAAAGGTTTGTGGAAAGTATACTGTATAACCTCTGGGGGGGGGAACCAAGATGACTGAAAGGCAGCATGACTTTTGTTCCTCTTGGAGAAAAGAGATTGCCTCTTCCTTCTGGCTGCCAAACTGCATGGGTCTTCAGAAGAACAGAGGACTTGCTGGGTGACAGAAGAGTCAGAAGAGCAGTCAGCCTTTCTCTGCATGTCCCTGAAGGGAGAAGCTGCCCATCTGCAAGTGGGGATGTGCAGAGCAGAAGGGAAGAGCATCCATACCATATGAAGAACAGCAGGCCACAGATTCAGGCAAACAGAACAAGCACCAAATTTTAGTCCTGCTGCGCTGCCTGTCATTACTCGTCATTAAATTAGAGAAAAAAAGCTGATTTGCAGTTCAGTTTATCTATGTGAAGCACAGTTAACTGCAATGTATTGCCCCAGCAGTGGTAGCAGATGGGTCATAAGAACCAGTAACGTTTTGGCTGCTCCAATCAAGAACTGCTACAAACTGCACCGGATTACCATAAAGATCAGTCATCACTCCCTCTGCACCCACCAAAGGCTCTTTTCTTACCAACAGTATTGTCTGTGACTCTGTTTTAAAATCTCAGTCCTTGTCAGCTGGCTTGTCTTCTGAAAGTCATTTCTCTTTCTCCCCATGGGCATCAGAAGAAGGGACTGTGACATCTAAATCTATGATTGCAAGAATAGAGATGGTGCCAGAAGACGAGCCAAGTACAAAAGTAAAGAGAGTGAGGAAAAAAACCCTGTAGAAAGTTGTCCTATTATCTAATCCACCAAATGTATCATTCTGATGCCCCAATACCAAAAAAAACCACATCGAAAGATAAAACATGAAGGGTTTCACTCAAGGTAAGTGCAACACAAGTAGTACTTAACAGATTTCAGCCATCCCCAGGGTCATCTGAACTCTCTGAGTGGCAGGAACACCTGCCTGGGTATATGGAAAAAGACTTCAAACCCCACTGGACTTACATGCAGTGGCTTTAACAACAGTGAAGTCAACACAAAACCTTCAACACCACACCAGGTGGTTACCAGGGCTGAGTGAAGAACAGCACACCTGTCCTGCAAAATGCCTGGGTGATCCATCATTCCAGAGGGTCTTGTGAGGCCAAACTGAGCCTTTTCCAACCACTCTGCAACACACGAAGGTGACAAAGGAATGTGCAGACTCACAGTATTCTGGCAATGACAGCAGTGCCATGGGATATGCAGGGAATAGCTCAAATCTTCATTCTGCCTCGAGTTTATCATCCCAGACAATGCAGGTAGGAATTCGAGGGATCTCCCAGGCCAGTTCCACACTCTGGGATGCACTGATTTTCCCTTGGGAGAGAAATAACTGTCTCTTATCTGTGAAACAATCCAGTTGCCCCTCAGACAATTTCTGCCAAACCTTCATAGCTTCTTACAGCAGCAACCTGTTAGAATTCCCTTATTAAAATTTCCTTTTATCTCGAGAACCTCATGCTGCCTGGGCTGGAGAGAAAATGGCAAAACTGGAGTATTTTAGCACTTCAAATAGTGGAGTCCTCTGCAGAACAACAAATAAATATGCTTTAGTAAATGACATTCACAGTTAATACACTATTGACATAGCTGTTGTAAATTATTTAAATGTTTATTGGCATCAACAGCTATCATGAAATCAGCTTTATAGATGTTAGAGTAAAAAAACCTGAATTTCATAAAGCTCTGAAGAATTACTAGTCCATTGTCAAAAAGTGGGAAATACTGTATTTACAACAACAAGCCCAACAGAAGAATATGACCAGCCAAAACCATCCGCTTACAGACAACATAATTTAAGACAGGCAGAGTGTTAATTAGAAGACAACTCTCCCCAGGAGTTACTCAGGTCAGGGCGAACCTTTTCACTGAATCAGGCATTGTCACAGGTGCCATGCAGATTGTTTAACCTGTATCCCAAAAGCAAAAGAGGACTTGTCCAGTTTTCATTGAAATGATGTCTCTAACTTGTAAATTACACGCTACAAGGAGAAAACCCATGTTCGACACTGCCGTGTGTGTGTTTTGCAGTGACCTGAGATAGGTCACTCCGTGATGATTCATTGTTAAGAATAATGAGCAATCACACATTCCAAACCCAGGCAGCTATAAAAGGTCAGTCTTTCCTCTTTCCTTTTACTATTTCCTCTCATCTGATTTAAAACACAGTACCTTTTCATATTGCTTTGAACTATTTTCATCTGTTTCCAAAACATATGCAACCACAAAGTATACATGATACATCGAGCACATAATGGGATTCTAAGAGAACTTGTCACTCCTTTCATTCTCGGAAGGTCATTTCATGTTTCTTTTTGCACTGAATGCAGTGAAAAGCCAGAACATCAGACAGCTTGTTTTATGTCTTTGTATACGTTTTTAGTGTAATTACAGCCACTCCAGTTACCACAAACAGAGGTGATCAGCTTGCCTCCTTACTGTGTCACAACAAATGGCTGGACATGCAAACCTCTACTTTCTACAAACAGACGTAGAAGGCATGCACAGAGGTTATTATCAACTCCCAGATACTCCAGTTAGGGTTGCATACAAATACTCTGAAAATAAGCCATATATTTCTGGTTTTCTCCAAGAGAGTAGAGCTTTAGCAATAAAATTGCACACTGGCTTAGCATACAGCTCTCTTGATGTTTCCTACATACTCCTGTTTGCTTTTGCTCCATAAATACTTAATAAGTAGCTGTTAAATTGATCTCTGGCTGATTAGTTTTGGGGTGGCTTTGTTTTGGATTTCTTTAATGCTTTGGCAGTTCTACTTTCCATACTATAAAGGTGCAATACTGAAATATTTCCAAGGAAGCAGAATAATATTCTGGAATTACTTATTCAAATGGCAAACGCAAACAGTTCTGCTTGATTTCTCTCAGTGTAACCTACCTTACAAACTACAATATTATGTTAAGGTACCAGAATCAGCTGTAAACCAATCAGCACCGTCGAAACAACATACAAAAGATGCCTCTCACAGCTGCAGCTACGCTGCTTCTGGTACCCAAGTTAACTTTTGCACATTTAATTGGGGTATCTGTGCTACAAAGATGAAAGACAACAAAATCCATGCAAACTGGGCTACCAGGTGGAGGTGGTGTGGTGGCTATTCATAATCTTTGATATCATCCAGCTCCAAGAATCTGAAAAATGCAATCCAGTTTGCAAAATCACTTCCTAAAGCTGTGACCTGGGTGTGCTCTAGCAGACCCTATTCCTTTAAAGCACCAACCTGTTTTCTTCAATCAGTCCAAGCTCTCCAAAAAACAGCTTTTAAGTTAACTGGCCTACTGACAAAACCAAAATCTTGTAACTGAGCAAGCCCACTGATCTCTTTCCACTTCTAGGTAACCTCACTAACATTTCCAAATATTTCAAACCTCTTATATGGAAATATATTTATTTTTTTAATTCAACAAATTATTAAGATATTGTGATATTTCTGCCAGGATAATGGCAGTGTTAAAAATCTTCATGTAAATAAAGGTGATGAGAAAGCAGCAAAAAGGATTCATGCAAGAAAAAAAAGAAGTATCTTCATAACATGATAGGACATGCCATTTTTAACAGGGGAATGGAAAATTCACTCCACTGATAGAGCATACAGTTGAAATAATTATCATTATTTCTTTCTCATCTAGGCTTCCTTTTTTAAAGAAGTCTCTCCAGAGGGACCTAGGGAGCTAAATGCTGCACCGAAGTATTAATATACAGTTGTTCCTCTTTGGAACTGCTTCTGATTGGAAACACATGGGCTTATGTCCTGGTTTCAGCTGGGATAGAGTTAATTTTCTTCATAGTAGCTAGGCTGGGGCTGTGGTTTGGATTTGTGCTGGAAACGGTGTTGATAGCACCAGGATGTTTTCAATGCTGGTCAGGGCTGATACAGAGTCAAGGCCATTTCTGCTTCTCACACCAGCCCACCAGCGAGTGAGCTGGGGGTGCAGAAGTTGGGAGGGGACACAGCTGGGACAGCTGACCCCAACTGACCAAAGATATATTCCATACCACATGACATCATGCTCAGCATATAAAGCTGGGAAAGAAGGAAGGAAGGAGACATTCGGAGTGATGGCATTTGTCTTCCCAAGTAACCGTAAGGTGTGATGAATCCTGCTTTCCCGGAGATGACCAAGCACCTGTCTGCCAATGGGAAGTGGTGAATTAATTCCTTAGTTTGTTTTGCTTGCATTTGTGGCTTTTGCTTTACCTATTAAACTGTTTTTATCTCAACCCATGAGTTTTACTTTTTTTTATTCACTCTTACTCTTCCCCATACCACCAGGGGGGAGTGAGCAAGAAGTTGTGTAGTGCTTAGTTGACATCTGGGGTTAAACCACAGCAGCGTATTAAGCCAAAATACTCTTATTGCTGTGTTTCCCAAACACCTATTCTTTTTCGTACTATCCAAGTAGCAGGGGCTGTTCTGCTGCTTTCCATTATGCTGTCAGTGAGTTATAATTTCATTTTATCTCTTCAGCTAAGAGAGAGCCAGAGCTCTGAGGTTGATGTGCCCAGCTATTCTCCTCCAGTGAGCTCCTGAAAGATGCCCAAAAGGCTTTTTGTTCTCCAAAAAAGCCAGCTGTTATTGGACTATAATTCAGAACTCCTAGGCTTTCTATCACAGGAGTCTCAGAACGGTGTAACTCAGACAAATCTCAGTTCATGGGTTCATAATAATCCAGTCACTTCTGCCACTGTAGTCTGTGGACTCCCTCTAAGGAAACAGACACTGATCAGGGCCAGCCAAGACCCAATCCAGTCTTGCTGCAAGTATGCATCAGATATAAAATTCAGATTTCCTAACTACCCACTGCACTACGTTTTCAGTCTTGGTCTCTTCATACTGACATTTGAGCCAGCTGTATTTAATCAGTCAGTATTTCTTTACCACTGCTGATAGAGATTTTTCCCAAGTATTGCCCTAATTATCAAGTATTTCACTTATAAATTATGCAAAATATATTTAATTAATGGAATTCTTGGTAAACTCCAGTTTAAATCCATATCCCGAAGTTTCCTTTTAATTTTAAGGTTTTACTGGGCAGCAGAGTTTTATTCTTCATTCAATGTGCAAAGATGAAGTATATTAAGTCCTCTTAAAGCATTAATTTTAAGAGTAAAACCAAGAAGGGAGGAATTCTCCTCCTGCCCAGTCAAAAAGGGCATAAGTCTGTTCATTGTGAAGAGGAGGTTAGGTTCTGCAGGAGAAGCCCTTTGAAGAAAAAGGTGGAAAACACAGCTACTCTAAATGGACTCCTCTGTGCTCAGCTGCTACAGCTCTAAAATATCAATCTTTTAAGCTTCCCACTGAGATAAACCCATTTATTTTTTCTGCCCCAGGAGTCACGTGGTTTATTAGCTCTTACAAATACAAAGGAACACTGCAACTGAGTTTCCACAAGAAGCTGGAGAGCATGTCCACATTTCTCCTATTTCAAGGTACCTGTGGTTGGGTGTTGGGGTTTTTTTCCTAGATTTTAAATAGTTTTTATGACCATGTTTTTTTCTAAAAATACTCAAATATACTTTTTCTCCACTACCTATTCGTGATCTAAGTAAAATTGTGAGGGTAAAGAAAAAAGGAGGAAATAAAACACAATAGGAAAGGAACAAAATGGTCCCAAAAGGTAGAAGTTTGTATGTGGAGACATATTTCTCACTTGTTTCTTTCTGCAATGTCCACATAGGGAATATTTGCTTCTTCTTAATACTTCAGCACAAGTTTTTCAAGTTCATCTGAATCCTTTTCAAACATACTTAACATAAATTATGCCTCTGAGAACAGTTCAGGTGGAACAAACTTGATTTCTTACAACTGTTTAAAAACAATCTGTAGCGGAATTACGCCATTAAAAATGTTAGGACAAAATTTTTAATAGTCCTAGCTGAAGAGGGTAGCAAAGAAGGCCATACATAAACAATGGATTGTGAAGAACATTCCTATTGTACCGTTTTGAGCAGAAGATTTATGATCCTGTTTTCCTATGAAGGAAGGTATACTTGGTATTATTGTCACAGAAACTCATTAAAGCAAAGATCTAGATGATAAACACACCTTATGCCAAGGATGATTATTATACAAGAATATTGCTGTACAATTACAGTGTGTATACTGTTATGTTAATAACATTCTATACATACAACAGTGCAGAAGTATCTCACAGCGCTTAATCAGTAAGACACATTGCCATCATTAGAAAATATTCCATATGACTTCCAGTGAGCTTTTCATCCTTACCTTTTCCACATTTTATTTTTTCTTAATCTCTTAATTTGCTTTTGCTTAATTTTACTACAGTTACCCTGGTTTTGCTTATTTTAATGATTTCCATCTGATTGCAGGGCAACTCCAATTGTTTTTTCAAAAAAAATTACTGCTCCCCATACAGGAGCTTGATTGCGAATCGTGTCACAGCGTCATGACGGTGTTAAGAGCCACAACCAGTCGGTTTGACTCTGAAACAATTAATAAGGTATGCAAACAGGCTGCATAAAGTAGAAGAAACTTATACACTGACATTGTCATTTTTTCATGCAGCTCTTAACCCTCAAGCCTCTGCTACATATTAGCAGGTACCTAGTTGATTCAAACCCTTCTCAATTACAATTTAATTATAGGATTATAAATGTGATTTCATTTAGCATTCTGACAGTCAAATTAACCAAATCCATTACTTAACATATCAGCTTACACTGGTAAAGTTGCGTGCATAAAAGACAAATTATGCTTATCCCAGACACTCCTTATAAAGCCTGTTTTGTGTCTATGGGGTTTCACAACAGGGCACGGAAAACAGATTTGGAGACTTTTCCACAGCTCCCAGTTCTCCTTGAACAATTGCAGTAAGATTTTTGTCTTTTCAGGGGAAACATGTTCACAATTAATCCTGCCCATGTTTAAAACTGATGAGGATTTCATCACCAGCTCCTGGTGGTATCACCTGTGGTATTGCTAACAAAAATAGGGATGTATGAACAGGAGGGAAAGGGCTACCCATAATCCAGAAATTAGATTGCTGGTCTCCCAGGACTCAGGAAACATCCTTAATTCCAAAGATTGGTGAAAAAACAGAGAATCAAGTTCAGCACTGGGACTGTGTATACTCAGCCATCAGGAGTCACCAAAAGAGAGGTGGCAGGATGGCACTGCTGGGAGCAGCGTGTTGCTATTCTGACCTCTATACATTTTACACGGGTTTCATGCTGACAGTATGGCTGTTATTCATCAGTTGTTGCTTCCAATCAACGTCTGAAGTTTGCTACCAAATGCAGACTGCATTTCAGGTGTGGATGCACAAATAAACATGAACTTACAGCTCAGGAAGACAGAATGAAGACAGGCCTTGTAAAGATGCAGGAAATTAGGAGCAATTCAGCTGAAAGGCATGAGTCCTGCTCCAAACCTGCCCGGGCTGTGCAAAATACACCTATTGCAGCCAGCGCTTCATCTTTCATTCCTAGCGCTGACGGCCTGGAAACCTGCTCGTGTCCCCTCTGTTTCTGGCAAGCAGGACAAGGGGCAATGGGTTTAAATTGAAAGCAGGTAGATTTTTATTAGATATCAGGAAGAAGTTTTTACTGGAGAGGGTGGTGAGGCACTGGAACAGGTTGCCCAGAGAAGCTGTGGATGCCCCATCCCTGGAATTGTTCAAGGCCAGGCTAGATGAGGCGGTGAGCAACCTGGTCTAGTGGAAGGGGTCCCTGCCCAATGCAGAGGGGTTGGAACTGGATGGTCTTGAAGGCCCCTTCCAACCCAAACCGTTCTGTGATTCTATGATCTTTCATCTGCAGCAGTAAGCAGAGAAAGTTGAGAAGTGGAATGAGAACGTCTGTTGCATGTCAACAAAATGTGTGGCTTATTGTAATTATTTTTCAGGGTTTGTTTTAGTTTGGTTTTAACTGCATCGTAACAAACTCTGGGGTGGACTTTCTTTCCTGCTAGTTCATTTCTTTCTATCTTGAAAACCATTGTTTGTCTAGGGGATGCTACCTTAGCCTTATTTTTCATTGGTCATTGCTCAAAATGCCTTCCTCAATCTTGTAATACTCTTTACTTTGAACAGCTAGGCAATTACAGCTAGGTAATGTGCTATCAGTAAGTATGTACAGTTCAATTTCAATACCTTATTAAATCTGTTTTGTAGTACTCACTTCAACAAACGATGGTTTAGCTGTAGCATGTACATTTTTTCCTTTACTCTGCCTCACCCAAAAGCCTCAGGCAATGTCAACTGGCCCATCTCCATTTGCTTCCTGCCTTCGAGCACAGAACCTGGACAAATTGTATTCTTCCGATTTCACCAGATCTTGTGTCATGTTCTATTCATTTCATAGTAGCAATAAACATTTCTCTGTTAAAACACTTGGAGTGATTTTGTATTACTTGCCTGATTTTTATCACACATACGGTTCTGACCGGCAGAAATGGAATGAGTGCATCATCAGTGATTATACTGGACACATTAATCTCTCTCAGGGAACAGCACTTAGGTATGCCTGGTGTAAAGCAGAAACATAACAGTTCTTATGCTCCAAATGAAAACCTTGATACCCTACCTCAGAGCCCTTGTCGCCACTAGGATCAATGCTTTTCCCACCTAGAGAGGGAAGGGAATTTTGTTATATCCTTTGAGTCAGAAGCTCCAAAAGCTCTCTACAGTGCTCAAAAGCCTCAAGGACTCAACAGTGTGATTTTGGTTTTATGCATAGATTTCGCACAATTGTTCAGATATCACAGTTAAAATCCCGATAAGCTTGAACACAGGTCTTTTTAAACTATATGTCAACAGGCTTTGACCTTTCTGCTCCTGAGAACAAACTCTCTCAATAAGCCTCAGTCACAGAAACTACTGCTTTAAATAACATGGGGGTGTGGGGGTGGTGGTGCGGGGTGTCACAAGCCTGTTTCTCCAGATTCTTTCCACCTAGGAATAGACCCAACTTTTGGAAAAAATGCCCTGTTCCTTGTCACCTAAGGCAGGTCTGAAGTCCATAATCCAAAACAACATAGACGAAGAAACACCAGTTTGGGGAGTATTAAACTGACCACGTCAAAAAAAGTCATGGGATCTAAAAGGTCATATCCCTTTCAGTGCTCTAGGATGACAGAGAGAGGGTCACACAGCAAATGAAAGCATCAGACAGCATGCAATGGTATAGTTTAAGAAGGAAGGGGTATATGGTCTAATGATCTGAACATGAAAAGTCCAAACACCCTTTTCTCTATTTCTGCTTTATGATGTGTAACATGCCTCCTACCTTCAGCTGTGTCTGGCCAGGATGCTTAGACACGTAGCACCGTGAGAACTTGAGCAGTGTGCCCCAAAGAGGCAGAACCCAAGTCTGCTGGCCAGTGCTGATGGACACACATGAGACTGCGGATGAAATACGAACACCCTTTACATCAGCAAAACTTTATAACTGCCAAGGGTTTAATGTATATTATAAATTTAATTGCAATTATTCACACACAACTGGAATGAGTTGTTTCACTACTTCTGCTGAAGCTCATTTACCCTCTTTCAATGCCACCATACATGGCTTGGCATGGACTACTTTTATTGCAAGTTCATAATATAATTTCTAGAAAGCAATTATTTTGGCATATCAATATATGAGACTGCACCATATGGCACTTGCATGTAAAAGGGGATGTAACTCCTTCCTTTCATCTTCAGAAAGTTTTATATATGTTATGGCATTACTATATATTAAATCTATACATCATATGAAATCTATAAAATTGTCTCTGTTTTGTCACACCTCCAGCGACTAAAAAATTCCCAAGTCTTTCAGTCTTGATTCTCATTACTGACATGTCTGACAGTGCTAAAAGTAAGCTAAAATTTCAAGATCTTAATGTTTCCATCCACACTAAAACTTTTCATTCATTGAGTTTCATTTCACTTAAAAAAAGTAAAACCATAAACCAGCAAGGTGCATTAGGCAGCTCCTCATCTTTCAAGAATCACCACAAAATTTGATCAACAAACTGGAGGATATCTTTCCACAGAAATAGAATAATATATTAAATTTCAAAAGGGATAAAAAATGTTTTGTTTTGGCACGTGCTTTTATAAATCTGAGTCATTAAATAAAAATGGTTCTGTGTAACCTGACAGTACTGGCACCTTCAACCTTCTACCAAAAAATCCTAGGAACAGAAAACTGTGGATGATAGAGATACAATGTTAAGCTTGATATAGAAAACACGAGATTTCTCAAGACTATGAAAAAAGGTAATAAAACAGAATATACTCTTCTAACTACTTCAACAGAAAAGTGTTCACTAAAATAGTTGCAGAAATTTCTAGCATCATAAAACCAGGAAATCAGGAACTATTTTATTTAAGCAGATAAGGAAAATCAGATATAAGACCACTAGAACACTGATCAGGGATAAAAAGGAGGGAGTCCAATTGCATTAAAACTGAAAAAGGTAAAACAGCTAAATAACTGTTAAGCAAGTTCTGTATTTCCAAGTCAGGTTCAAACAGTTTTCATTCCATCCTGCATTCAAGAAGAAGAAAAAAAAAAAAGAGCAAGAAAAAATCTGGGGCAGTACCAAAAAGGAAGCTAGCTACAATAAACTGAGCAGAAAGCAATGAAGACATAAGGTTCGGTGATTATATTCATCATATCGGAAAAATTCCTCAAGGCATACACAGGGAAATGGCAGCACAAAGGAGTCGGACTCTGAAGAAAGCACTCATTGATTAACTGCACCCATTCAACAAACAGCTTGACAAGGAGTAAGCCTCACTCTTTTCAGCAAATCTTAAGATTTAGTGGAATTTAGTACAGGAGAGACAAGAAGATCCACAGCTATACGGATTGACACCAGCTGAGGAGCTGACCCAGCATCCTGCAATCCAAGTCCTCATCTCACTGTTACTGATGGCTCCGTGCCAACTTCTGGTATACACATACTGGAAAGAGAAAACCCCGTACATGGAAGCTGTTTGCTGGAGCACCTCTCCCATCAATCTCCCAAGGCAATGGAAAACACATATTTTATTTCAAGGAACAGTGCAATGAATTTCCTGAGAAGTTTCCTTTCTCCCATGTACTACTGCTAGTAGGGTGTGTGATGAAGAGAGACGTGAAGATACTGAAATCTGTGTTTCAGGGGAGAACTGCCATGTTGGGTTTTTTCCTTTCCCCATCCTAGAGACACTCGGTAATGGTCTCCCACAGAAATGCTCCTTCTAGACTATGCACGATGTACTGTCGTGGATTGTCTGAAATACCTCATTTCCCTCCTCTCTTTCAAGTCTCAGGTGTGAGTTACATTCCCAGCTTTCCCCTGGATTTGTGGCATTGCCCTACACGCATCGTCACTCATAGACTCCGGCACAGACAGACCTCTGAAAAACAGCAGTAAAGTTACTATAAGGATACTAAATACACTATTCATGAAGTCCTCTGAGACCAGTGGAAGACAAATATTACTTAAGTGCTAAACATTACACCGAGCAATGTCCCAGTAATTCTAACTGAACGTTTGATACTCTTAAGTAAATGCGTTTCCAGAGTATGGTTGGAATCTTCTTTTCACTACCTGTACAGTGGCACATTCCCTAGCTCATCAACAGAGGTGTCAGAAACAGCTTTACTTCCCAGAAGTAGTCAAAAGTAATAAATTTCTGTCATTGCCCCAGAGGAAAACAAAACAACAGAAAATAAACACATGCACCATTTCTATTTACTGATAGTAGGGGGTTTGCTAGCAACGGATCTGAACTCAAAACCCCCCAGACAAGGCTCCACCAAGCCCCATGATGAGACCATCACTTAAGGCACCGGCTGCTTTAGCTTCTTCCAGACTACTCCCTTACAGGCTTTTTAATCCATAGTTTGAAAGCACCTGCACTCAACAAACTTGTGCATGAACGTCGCCCGCATCCCATTATTATTTCATCCCCTGACGGTCAGGAAATACATGTGGCTTGCTTCTAATGTGATCTCCTTTTAGGTTTTTTCTTTCAACACGCTCTGAACTTCTGCTGACTCATCGTGATTCTTTATGGGAGATGGCAAGCAGAGCCTCTTTATCGTTAGCATCCTTTGATCCTGCTTTCTGTCTGGCCTGTCTCACCCCTGTTCGTTCAGTACAGCCTGTAAGTGCCCTTTGATCTCATGCCACTCTTGCCTCCTCATTCACTCTGGCAATAGGAAAGAAGCTGCCTATTCCAAACGTACAGGTGGACCTCTCCTTCTGAAATAACCTGTGCATTTACTATAATTTTCAATGGCTTGACATGGCTTTGTCTCTACAAGCTTCAGTTTTTCACTGGCAAGTTGCATAACTCCCCGTATTTTCTTTCACTCGTAACATTATTTCTTTTGCAAAGACAAATTTCATCTTCCTTTGTATATTCTCTAATCTTTAACTTGCATTTTTCTTCCATACGCCGCCCTGCACTGAGACAGCTCTGGAAAGATTGCTAGCACTTCACTGTACCCTGTACATTAATTCACGTTTATCGGAAGGCTGTTGGAGCGTTACTCTAATACTGTTCAACAAAATCAGCCAAATCTAAAATGAAAAAAAAAAAAAAAGAACTAAGAGAAACCTGAAACACGGAAAATAAGCATGCCTCTTAAACTCGGGATGGTTTTCAGCTGTTTGGGGAGTTTGGTGTGGAACCTGGGGTCTCGCAGCTGGAGCACAGGTGCTGCATATGCACGTCACACCTACACACCAGCTGAGGAACACGCAGGAGCGACACACATCTGAGGGAACCAGCTGGGTTTACTCTAACACGCATCATCCTCTTGAAATGCTACTACTGAAGTAGCATTTAGTATTATTTGCTAAACAATTCTCATTTCACTACCAGGAGGCTACTACTAGTGTGTAGACAGCATCCACCTCTGCTTCAGGCAAGGGAATTAATCCTTCCATGTGTCATGGAAGTTCCTGATTCTGTTTTGTGTCATTTACAGAGAGAGCAGAGCAGACAGGGCATGTCTTCCCCCAGGAGCCCCTGATGGGTAGGTATACCTCTCACATATGTACCTGATGCCTTAAGCCTCCCCCCACAGAACCTCACAACCCCATAAGTTAGTCATCCCCCAGGAACCCATCACGGAAAACCCTAACTGCAGGGGGAAGAGGAGGAAAGGCTGAGGATTTACTGTGATTTGCACACATGAACTGCAGCACCATAAAACCAGACAGCTGCGCTGTCTGGACCAGCTGCAAGACAGACATCTGATGGCAAGAGGTGTCAGCACGGCAACCTCTTGCTCCCACAGCTCTTGGAGATGCTTCCCCTTAGATGAAGAACCTTTTCCTTCCCACGTTTCTTACAGAATTTTGTGTGTTGCAACTCAGCTTTGTAATACCATAAAACCAGAGTAACTGACTTGCTAAAATCTTGATAAATCAACCCAGAACAACTGCCTGTCAACACCCCAGCGCCCAAGAGCTCAGCTCTCCCTCCGGGTGGTTAATCACAACCCAGTAACATCCTCCAGTTCCCCTGTGGGTTGTGGTGGAGCATCCTACAACGGAGGTCACTGAACTTCCATAAGCTGTTTCTCTGCAGCAGTCCCTTGGTGCATCTGCCAGCTCAAAGGGGACCGGGTAACCTCCTGTCTGCTCACCCAGCATCAGCTCAGTGCCTCGCAGCTGCTGAAGACAGACGAGGGCTTGCTCTTCACCAAGGGACTACTCTCCTGGCACCGGCAGGCATGGGGCAGAAGATGCAGAGTGGGATGGAGACCCAGCCAGCCAAAGAGGTGTGCAGAAAGGGGGTACCAGCTAGCACCCCTGCTGCAAGCCAGCCCGCAGCCCAGCTCTCACTCACCCGGTCAGGCAGCCAGAGGCCTGCCTGGCTGCACTGCGGACCAACGTCCGGCTAAGCAACAACATCACAGACGTTTTGCCACCTCTGGTCATTCGCTATTTCTCCTGCATTGAGCATCCTTGGATGGTCACTGGAAGTGAGGATCCCACGGATCCAAACCAGAAGAGACATTAGGAGTACAAAAATCCCCAGAGCTATTCCTGGTAAAACATGGACACAGACTGATTTTAAGGTGTTGCCCCTCACCTTTAGACATTTTATATAGACTGCACAGGCTCCACTTCCAAATCTCAGCCTCTCCAGGCACCTGCCCGTTTCTTCTGAATTAGTTTTCACCTGCTTTCCTTCAGTACGGGCAGGTGCTTAGTGCAGATTGGTAGAAAGGCCTGGGGTACTGCTGATCCCAGAAAATACCCCACTGCCTTGCCTTCAGTGCTACCTGACCCAAGTACAGACAAGGTGGTTTCCTTTTTAGCTGGGGGGTAGTGGAGGTGTATTTTGAACAATGCATTGTATGCTAAATGGGAGCTGTAATTCAAGCCTTTTCAAAAGCATCTCCCTTTCTCCATCACACTTTTTTTTTTTTCTTCCCTTTCCCCATCACTCTTTTTTTTTTCACTTCTAAAGACCTGAATTCTTTTGTCCATTCTATGTCTTTTTTGCAGCCTTTTAATTCAGCGGAAAGTGTTAAATTCTAATTTTTCAATGCCAGTAAGCACGAAATCTCCAACTGAGTCATTCAAAAGTCCTTTTTAAACAGCAGTCTGAGGAGATGGCTTTCAAACTTTTGCATGCCACATACTGTAATATCTGACAGAGAAAAATGTGTGTTGCTAACACTGCTTAATCCACACAGAAAAAAGAAAATTGAAGCCATACTTCTAGCAAGATTAGTTAATGATCAATAGCGACAGGTAGCTATAAACACAGTAATGGAGATCCTCTCATATTCTCTCTCATCTTCTGATGCAGCACTCCCATACTACATTTCAGGAAAATGAATTTGTTCCAACTCCCACTCTGGGCAAGTTACCACAAAAACAACATGAGAGAGAAAAAAAGCCAGAAATTTCCCATAAAGAGAAACATCAACAGCTGCAATGCTACACAAAAACAACCTAACCCATCTGTAAAGAAAAAGGGTAAAAAAAAAAAAAAGACGACAGGGGTTGTGAAGTCCATGGAGTAAAAAAGAAGCTGCTCCTGATGGAGTCTTCTCTGTTGGAAATGAGTAACCATAGAATAACTGGTCTCAAGAGACAGGAAGAGCAGTGAGAGGAGACGGAAGAAAGTTTATATACAGGATGGAAAGCAATTTTTCTGGCAAATGTCCACAGGTTTGGCCGTTAAAAAGAGCCAAGATTCTGCTTTTTCCTGACCCTATTTCCCACTTAATACTGCATGTTCCCAAAAGCATTCCCAAGAAAATCAGAATCACAATTCCCACCATAATAATTTCACATTTCTTGACTTCCTAAAGAAACCTTTCCTGTATAAGGGGTTAAATTTCAAGCTCCGGTGCATAGGCAAGCACAGAATAATCCAGTAACTTCCCAACTGACAGCAGGCCAAGTGAGAGACCGCAAATCCTGGGACTGCTGGGTCAGGCACACTCAGTATGTCTTGAGGGTTCCATCTCCCTCCTAGGCCAGGAGGGCCCTAACAGTAATGCAACAGCCTGGAGCAGTTTCTTGTCCAGAGCCACAAGCCTGGTAGCTTCCTCCTGGAACATTAGTTCTCAGGAAAGGAAAATAAATGTAAGTTTACAGAAACAAAATAAACAAAATAAACATAAGCCAATAACAAGTCTGCATGTCTTAAGCTAGAAAACATTAAATCAAAATGTACTAATTAAAGGAAAACTTTATTAACCATTATTTTATGGTCAGAATATAAGGGTAATAGCATAACAATAAAGATAAATTATGTAGCTTATATGTATAAACTATATATATACACACATATATCTATGTTTGAGTCTTGGTAGAAATTCTGTATTTCTGAGCAACTAAATATTATTATTCAAATTAAGACATGTATGGGCAGACAGAAGCAACATAAGTCTCTGAAGAATTTACTTATGCATAAAAAGGACCTCAGTGACTAATGTCACCTTGAGATCTTAGGCATAAGAAAACCACAACATTTCTCCTCTGTGGCACTGTACCCAGGACTCCGACTTTTATGCCACAGAACTCCAGAAGAATCATGGAATGGTTTGGG
>NW_010246595.1:0-40141 GCF_000690775.1 Eurypyga helias
GCGAACTTGCTAAGGGAATGCTACTGCATGGGCTGGCTCAGGTAGAAGTATCCCAGAATGACTCATGATACTGGGCTAAAATTTTAAATACTATTTTTGAAAAAGATTTCAGAACTTTTGGAGAAGTTTTAATACTTCTCTAAGCTGCTGTTTTGTCTCACTGCCAGCATCTTATCACACACAGCAGCTTTTTTTCATGGTCTAGTGGGTACGGTAGTGTTGGGTTGATGGTTGGACTGGATAAACTTATAGGTCTTTTCCAACCTTAGTGATTCTGTGATTCTGTGATTCTTTGTGTTCCCATGGAAAAAGCTGTGGGGTTGTAGTATGTACATTACATGAGGGATCCCTTAACAACTGTGTGACAACACTTAAACTGACACATTTTGTTTCTGATCTAATATAAATGTAAAAGAACTATAGCTGAAGATAAGTGGAATATTAATCAATGTTTCATAGCTTTATTAAAGACAGGTCATGTTGTCTTAAGTTCTCCGGAAATACTTTGAAGCCATTTGAAAGAAGAAAAATTATATTTGCTTTCCTTCTGTCATGTAGTGGTCCTGTTATGCCGACTGGACATTTTCCCATTCAGGAATAAAATCTGGATAGGCTAGAGTGCTGGGCAAGCACCAACCTTAGGAATTTTATCAAGAGCAAGTGTTGCATTCTCCACCTGAGATGAGATAATCCTAGTTATACATACAAATTGGATAATGAGAGGCTAGAGCAGCCCTACAGAAAGAGAACTGGGGATTTGAGTGGATGGCAAGTTGACTATGAGTCAACAGTGTTGCTGGCAGTCTAAAGGGCCAACTATGATGTGGACAAGCCCAGCATAGCTAGCTGGTCAAGGGAGGCATTAATTGTCCCTCTCTACACCACACTGGTTCAGCCCCACCTCAAGCACAGTGGGTAATTTTCATAGAATCATAGAATCACAGAATGGTTTGGGTTGGAAGGGACCTTGAAGACCATCTAGTTCCAAACCCCCTACCGCAGGCAGGGACACCTTCCACTAGACCAGGGTGCTCAAAGCCTCGACCAGCCTGGCCTTGAAGACGGCACTTCAGTATTAGAAGGACATCAAATTATGAGAGAGTGTACAAAGAATGGCCACCAAGATGGTGAAAGGCCTTGAGGACAAGACTGAAAGAGCAGTGGCTTAGGTCACTTGGCTCATTCAGCTTGGAGAAGAGAAGGCTAACGGGTGACCTCATCACAGTACAATGTCCTCAAGGGGGGCAGCGGAAGCAGAGGTGCTGATGTCTCTCTGGTGACCAGCAATAGGACATGAGGAAATGGAATGACACTGCGTCAGGGTGGAGGTTCAGATTAGATTTTAGGAAAAGGTTCTTCACTGAGAGGATGGTCAGTCACTGGAGCAGGTTCCCCAGAGAAGTGGTAATGTCACCAAGCCTGTCAAAGTTCAAGGAGTATCTGGATGACACTCTTAGTCATATGGTTTTGTCTTAAGTAGTTCTGCAAGGAACAGAGAGTTGGACTCAGTGATCCTTATGGGTCCCTTCCAACATGAGATATTCTATGATTCTAAATCAGATGCTACAGTCACTACATTCTTGTTGGGGTTTTTTTACTACTATTCTGCTGAGGTTCATTCTTGCTTATGCACCCACCATGGTTGTGTACAGCATCTGCCAGGGTGGAAGAAAAATTTCTTTCAACTTCAGTGGTAAAAGGCCTTTGGGGCACTGAGACAGATTCAGCTTCAGAACTGATTGGGCTGTTTCAATACTTAGCTCCCTAAATATTCACAAGATAAATGCGTGCATGCATGCTAAGTTCCCATATAACATGATCTTGGTCTCGGAGATCATGTTTCATATTTTCTTCCTTACTATTGATGTTCTGCTCTGAAAGTAAATGAATGCTAAATTGAATCAGCAATTCAGGCTTGCTACATTTCATTGATCTATGACAGATCAGAGCTTGATGCTGAGCTAATGTGGCCCCAGGCATCAACCTTTACCACTAATATAGTTTTAAAATTCTCTACTCAAGTCTATTTATTATGAATGTAATCTGCTTTAGGAAAGCACCTAAATCTCTGCTAATGATTCATTCAGATGCATGTAGCATCCTCATTTAAAATGTCCAGGTCAACCCAGCTTTCTCTGATTATTTTAATAGTGCACATTGTTCTATCTTAGCTGGTTTGCTTCCAGTCTCACTCTGTTTCAGATATTTTTTGCCTGACTCCCACTGATGATAGATTGAGCTGATTTATTTCCTTATGCAACACTCTTTGTAGTCTATAGTTACTTTTTTACCACAGTAACACTTTATTATCTTCCTCTCCCAACAACTCACTCTCAGCCACAAGTAAAAATTAGGGAAGTTTTCTGAAATTTCTTATGATGTGGCCAGTCAAAATTTTATCTGGGATTCTAGATCTCAGATGACACCCTTTTCTTAGCTGAAAAAGAATTAGCTCTGTTCCCTGGTGCTCCTCCAAACACTGTCATCCATCAATACTAGTAGGGGAGAGAGTGGACTCAGCCTCCTGATGTCAGCAGATAGAGTTCAAAAACATTTACATTTGTCATCTGGCTTGTCACCTTTGATAAGTCCCTTTCTTCATTACTTCTCCTTTCCTTCTAGATAGCAGATGCTATCTGCTGCATCCCTTTCAATTACTCCTTACCTTCCTTGCATGTTCTTATTCCTCCCAAGCACAAAGCAGGGTTATTAATTTATTTATTCAATTGAATTTATTTATTAAACTGAAAAATAAAACTGCTCAACTGGAATAATAACATTTTTGGTTCTTCATCTTATAGGGCTAACAAAACAAACAAACAACAAAACAAACAAAACCCAAGCAAAAAGAAAACTCCAACACCCATACCAGAAATTCCCAAGATAATTTTGGTCTTGTCACAACTTGTTAAACAATTGCACATGGTATCTCGACTTTAATTTTTTAACTGATTTTTGCCTAAAATATTAGGTATTTTTTCAAACCAAACTCCAGAAATTCGGAACCTAAAAGAACATATATTTTTAAAATTACTATCAACTATATTTCAATATTTTGTAATGAAAGTCTTTGTTGAATTATATTGGCCATACTTGGGCTGAAACTTCTTCTCATTATAACTTGAATTCATGAAACTGAATTTACTGTCCACAGAAAACTTGTGGCCAACTTTACATGAAAACAATGAGTAACTATATTCTGTTACTCCTATTATTTTTGTATGCTTTGGCTTAGATTTCATACTTTCTTGTTAAAATAATTTCAAAACATGTTCTGATTTCTCTAAATGCCCATAGTGCTTCTGATGAACAGTATACTACATGCAATCCATTTTGAAATTTGAGGGCTTCAAGGTTAATAGGGAGATCCAAATTAATTCTACGTTAGATCTACCTATATATCGCATGAAACTATCTTCAGTCTCTTGAAATTTCTTATCCAAAATAAAGAGGTAGGTAATCCTGCAAACTTTCTGCCATCTTGAATTGTAGAAATACTTTTAGCTGTGCACGCTTTCTTGATTTTTTTTTTTTTGTGACACTTTCCTGGTCCCAGGCAGCGATGAGCTGCTCTCCTTGGGCAGTCTATAAGATTTTGTTTCAGCTTTGGGCTAACAGGCTCAGGGAGGGGGTTTTTCTCCTCCGGGGCTTTGGATTTATTTTTGCCTTGCTGTTCTGGAACCTGGCTGTCCAGGTGGTGAGATCCTATATAATTTGTTCTATTTTTCTGTTCTTTTAAATACTTATTAGCAATAGTATTGTTAGTAACTCCATAAGATCCATTTATATAATTAAATTTTTCTTATCTCAACTTTTTACCAGCCTCCCTTGTTTTTTTCTTCCAACTCTTCCTCACTGGGAGTGGAGGGGTTGGAGTGGTACAGAGACTGGTGGTGTTTAATTGCCCTACAGGGCTAAACCATGACAGACAGATTTCAGGTTCAGCACAAATTTGCCCTTGAACATAAACTTTATTCACCATTAAGGTATATACGTATTTTGTTTACGTGAGGTACCATTTTGGTAGGGCAGTTCATTGCTTCAGAAGATTTAAAAAAGCACCTGAAAAGTCATGTGCATCAAAGTTGTGTATTTCTTCTGGTTGTCAAGGAAACTGCCCTAGGATTCCTGGCAACAGACTTCATCCCTATTGGTAATGGAAACACCACAGGTATTAGCCAGTCAGTCACCTCCCACTGGGTGCTATTTTCAGAACAAGTCAATAGATCAGATTCTCCTCTTCAAGCAGCTCTGAAGCAATGTGAGGGTTTGTCATACACCTTTGTCTCTGCGGGGCTCAGCTCTCCGTGCTGCACACATGGGCAGCTTCTCCAGGCAGCGAGCCATACTATAGGTGAGGCTGGTAGGAGTCCTTGCTGTTAAACACTGCTATCGAGGTAAAGAAAAGCCTTCAAAGCACTATATTAAAGCTGTCTTTAACTTCACTAAATTCAGGAGTGAGGACTAAGTATTATCAGGGGAAAAATGGCAGCCTTTGTTTCAGATGGATATTGTTTCTCTTCATCTACAAATGCTGTATAAATGTGTTTACATTTACAGTTTTAAAGAAAATAACCATGATTTGCATATTTGTAATGGGTACCTATATTTAGTAATTAAGTGTCCTGAAGATGTTGACTGAGATCTCCAGTCCTGGGGAGGGTAGAACACTGGATGAAGTTCTGGCCGCTCCTGTGAGTGTAAGCACCCAGACTGAGAGCTAGGGGGTGCCCCTGTTTCCAAACTGAGTTGGTCCAGGGAGCATCTGGAAGAGTAAGGTCCTTTATTTTCATAAGGAGGAAAGTAAATCTCTATGCGTGATTGGGTCTGTTCATAGGAAATTGGACCTGATGATATTAAGGGTCTTTTCCAACCCAAATGATTCTATGATTCCATGAAATGACCGAGCAAGTTGGCAGAAAGTTGCTTGAATGGTAAGGGAGAAGATGATGAGGGAAAAGACTGATAGGGGCAGGAGGAGGAAAACAGTGATGTATGCCTGAAACAGGTACATAAAATGGGGATTGGAATCCTGGGGTGGGGGGTGGGGATGGGATGAAAGAAAGATAAGAGATGTAATATTGGGTAGAAATGGTTGTGGAAGGATGAAAAATCAAGGACAGAGAATTTACGGTAAAGAGTGGGTGGAGCAGGACTGAAGTAAGAGGAAGGGACTTGAAGGAGGGGATATTGGAATAAAAAGAGAAATGGAAGCATGTCTAGGATGGGAATATGAATGTTGAGAGTCCAGTGGTGTGACTAGCTGGACAAAGAAATTACAAATGCAATTCCAAAATCTGAACAGTAATGATCCACAAAAAGAAAAGTTTCAAATAATGATCCAGTCAATGGTGTGGTGATTGATCCCAGAGTGGATCCTTTGGGAGGAAAACTGGGACTTCAGATGAGGAAGAAAGAGGCAGAAAGAAGGTGAGCTAGTCAGAGAAAATTCAGATAAGATGTGAGAATCAGGACACAATACGATTGAAGGATGATGAATGGATAACAAGACTAGAGCAAATGCATTAAAATACCTGAGGCATCTGAGTAACTGTTAGAAACAGGATGAAATTAATGTTTTACTGGCTAACTTGTACATGTAGGAGCCCATATCTGAACTAGTTGCTAAGTTTCCCTTGTAATAATGGAGAATTATTCAGTCCAGTCATTTTCTTGACTATCCCCAGGTACCCACGTTAAGGAGAGATTATTGACCTCGTAACAACACTGACTGTGCTGATTACCATTAGCATTGTCTATGAAGAGGTCCTAGGAGACGTGTGTAGATGTAGACTACCAGCGGCAAGCACAGGACTCTCATCACAAGAATCTCTGTTTCATAGTCCAGGACCAAATGTTTTCTTTCTGGGTAACTATGTGAGAGCGACATGAGTCTCCACTTACACCACCAAAGCCCACTGGAAAAGATATTTTGAGGTTATCAGATCTCCTCCAAGAGGAATTTGAGAACAAAACTGCATTTTGCCCTAAAGTTTCTGGAGACAATTTAAACATCTTTGGTTTTTTCTTCTCACCAATGAGCGGTTTCTCTTGCAGATAAATATTCAGTGAAAATCTCTCATAGTATATGGAAGAGCATGTTCTTGGTAGATTAGAAAAACTTATGCTATGGATTTCAATTGTCCACCTATTTCTGCAGTAGCTGGCATGATTAGTTTAATCACAAGCCAAAACAATGAGAATCTTAAAAGCCAGTATAGCCTCATGCTGATTTCAATGGGAATATGGTTTGGTGCCTATGTGCATTGACTTTGGACTTAGATGTTTACACAAGACTTATCAATGTGGAGCCATGCAGAAAAGGGAAGAATGCAAATGACAGAATAAAGCTGGGACATCTGGTGAACTGCTGTAATCAAGTGACAAGAGCCTGAGGAAAGAAAATGCAAACTCTGACAAGGCTAACAGCAATACTAAGGAAAAGCAGGTTAGCAACTGGGAAACTAGAAATAACAATGATATTGGTATTGTAAGCTTTCTCCTGTGGGATGAAGGGTTGAAAATACACCACTTCAGCATCAATTTGCAGTTTAAAATACTCATGTGCTATGCAGGGAAAAATATGTATGTATTAGGGTGCTTGAACATCTTTGTTCTCTTATTCACTCCCCAAGAAGCCTTTCTCCAGGGAGAATGAGTCTAAAGAAATGCCTGCTTAGGCTCTATAGTGGTCAGATTTTCTCCTCTCTGGGAACTGTGTTAGTGAGGAAGAACCCCTTCTGAGAATTGGGAGAATCATCTCTCAACTTCTTCCAATGTTGTCCTTCTGGAAAAGCCTGAGCAGGAGCCACATGCTCCCAGCCTGGGTACCAGGAATATCTCAGGGAGGCTACTTCAAGTCCCAAGGTTTCATCGTGGCTCCAAAGGAATCCATTTGTAAACAAACCCTCTTCCATTCCACAGTAGCCTAGGAAAAACTTTCTGTATACTTATCCAGCATAGCATCCAGTGATACTCATATCATGCATTCTTTGGACTTCCTACTGTGCATTTTGGTCTGCATGCTGGAAAAGCAGAAAAGTATGAGAGTGGTGAAGTACATAGGCCAAAGGTGATTATACAGGGAAACAGTTAATGAGGGAACAATCATGACACTACCTGCAAATTGCTGTAAACACCTCCACAACCTGGTCAGTTCAATACTGGAAGAAAATCAATTTCTGGAAGGAAGACTGAGATGAACATGTTCACCTGAAAGTCAATCATCAAAAGATTAACAACCAAAATGAACAGGGTAAGAATAAATAACACCAAATGAAAAATAATTTCCTTCATTGCAGAGTAAGAGGACGTCTTACATCCCATGCCTCAGCTTCAAGTGTAAACACCCTGATAGTCTTGCAGAATAATTCATAAAAACAGAGGAAGAAAAGATGGAAGAGAGCAATTTAGTGCATAGTAGATGGAAATGTGTTCAGAAAATGATATTTAGTATATATTTTAATATTCCAGTGTTGAAACTGATGGTTGAATTAAGGATGTTCCTGAAGGATCTGTACTGAGCCTGTTGCTATTCAGTATTGTGATTAATGAGCTGATATGAACTTTGTAATTTTGCAGTTGCCTTTGATTAGAAGGGGTCTTAAGGACTAGATGGCAGAAATGGAGTGAAAATTAAAAAAATGTATGTTGAATTCTACAGGACTGGGATACAGATACAGTTCTCAGGCAAAACCAGTCAGCTGTCTTCATATATGATAGTGAAGAAATGACTGAGTTTCAGCTTTATAGAAAAAGGCAAATAATCTTTTTTACTCAAAAGTGACCATGAAAACAATGACAGGTTGCAGTGGGAAAAGAAATACAAAAAAAAAAAAAAAACCAAAAAACAAACCCAACCAAATTCCAACTAAGTCAGTATAAGCTGGAGCCAGCCACATAACACAATCCATCAGCTCCATTCTGAACTGGGGGGACTTCAGCTGTATAACTAGGTCCAGTTAGTACAATGAACTGATAACCAAACGGAAAAAGGAAAATGTCGTTCCAACTCAGACATAAGGTACCACAAGTATAAAGGACAAGGTGAAAAGGATGAAAGGGAAGAAAAAAACCTGAACTGTGCAAAGAGTGATACAGCATGAGGCAGAACTGAAAATTCTTATTGCTGAAATTTGATAGAATTGTCACACAAAGTAATAATTGATAGTGACAAAAAAGAAACAGCTACAGTTAACGTAGTGAAAGCAAGCAATATAAGTTTAGAAAGCTTAGTGAAAGGATGAAAGTAATTTTCTGTATTCAAGTAAGAGTCCCTTCTGGTCAAAAAAGGAAGAGAACAACAAGTGAGCATCTACTGTTATTAACGGCATTAGGGAAAAGCGATAGAAAATTATGAATAGGGAAACCAGTCCTGCATTAATGCAACTGAAGAAAAACTTTCCTGTAAATCATATTCTATTCACCTGTAATTTTGACAATTTCATATGTATAATCTTCTTTTATAAACCACAGAGATGAATTTACACTTTTATTTTTCTTTATCCCTCCATCATTTGGTTATTGGCATTTGAAAACTAGAATAACCTCACAGTTTGCTTGTTTTCTCTGGCAGATATACGTCCAGATCCTCATTTTATAGACCTCTCATAATTGTTCCCTCCATTAATATCTTCCTACATATCTCTCTTGAGAGGAGGAAATTATGTGAATTTTTCCCAGTGGGTTTCAAACTAAGAGTTGGAGATTTGTTCTTTAAAAAGCTAAATAGAATTTCTTGGTTATTAGCATGCTGTTTTGCTCAATGCAACTTCCCTGTGTACTTATTCCAGGCAGGACTGCAGGCATCAGCTTTTATTAAGCTCGTTCAAAACTCTCCATTGTAGGACCAGTTTGCTTATAGATTTGAGAAAGCTTTGATTATTTCAACCTAAATTTGTCAGATGAGGTTCAAAGCTGTGATTTTATTTTATTTTTTTAGATTTGAAGCACTCTGTCAAATATTACACAGTCATAAGAAGACACATAGGCAAAAGAATAGCAGATAGAGAAAACAATTTCATGCGTATGTCCTTAAGCTGTGTAGGCTAGGAGGGGAAAAAAAATGTGGTTTAACTTTTTTTTGTAGGGTAAGGAGATCTTTTTTAATCATTTAAAGAACAGGAAAGTGTCTTGACAGTCTCACTCAAGGCAGAGAGGAATGGCACAGACGGTCCTAAGTGTCTTGAGACTCGGTGTCCTTTATCAGGCTGGAGTAGAACAGTCTTGAGTTAGTCCCTCAAGACCTGTTAGGGTTCCTGAGACACCTCCAGGAATCCCTCTCAGCTATACTACTGTAGACATTTGATTAGGCTCTGAAGAGTAATTTCACATGTGTTTCTCTGACACAAGGTTTCAAGACCATGGGCAAAGAGTTTAAATTGAATTTTCCATAATTCACTAATAAGAGAATTGATGAGAAGAGGAAAGAACAAAGAACAAAAAGGATATAGAGGGGGAAGAAGACATATGCTCTACATTGCATGTTGGAAATCCTGATATAATGTCGTTCACAAATCTAGATACATTTATGTCTTTAGCTACATCTGAACACTGTTTCATAGAAAAGCTATAAACTCTTTAAATTCTTGACAATTTAAAACTAAGCAGTTGAAAAAGAAAAATAGGCTAGATGCAGTCAAAACGATCACAAGGATAAAACAGAGCACAGCAGGAGTTAATGTAAGTTAACTGCCGTAATAATGCCACATCAGATTGACGGCATAAAAAAGCACGTAAGATCTTTCATATTAAGTTAGAAAAGTCTAAACTAATCTGTTGTGCCCAGCATGGACAGCATCAGTGATATGAGGGTTTTCATATATTATACAGTCTATCTGATAAAAGGGTGAAGTTTCTAATATTCACAGAAAAACCCAATCTTTTTAAAATCCTTCTGTAAGTCTTAGATCCATTATACCTTGTGACAATGACTTGCACACATTAATTACTTGACTAATAAACCACTTTCCTCTTCTCACTACAAAACTTGCCTTAAAACTGCATGACACATCCCACATTCCCCCTCTTCACTATCCATCATGATATCTTTTATTTGCCTTGTATTGAAATGTGAATAGCCATAAATTACACTGCTTTGTACAGATCATTTTTCCATTACTCTGATAATCATAGCTGCTATTTCTTATTTTCTTTTTTGTTTGTTTGTGTTATTCTTCCATTTTTGCCATATCCTAGAGGCACTTGCGTATAGTTTTACAGAAGATTATAAATAGAAACAAACAATATCCTTAAAAACTTCAGTGAAACTTAGTGAATCATTGCATCTATAAAGGTCTTCTTCAAGCCACAGGCAGTTTCTTCTACAGCTTGTACAGTTTGAGCAGCTAAAATGTTGCCTATATTTTTATTTTTGTCTCTCCTGAGTACTTTACATTGACTTGCCTTTACTTGCAGTTTGCACACCAATGTAACAAACGATAGCTTTATCTTCAGATTTGCCTTCTTAAAATTTTTGGAGAAGACGTTGCTTTTTTATCTCTCCTCATCCAGGATGCGAAATAATTAAGATCTGCATCACATCCCAACAAGTATAGCCAAATTTCATGGCCAAACTCTGTTCTCAATTTTTTAAATAACTGACAGAGATAGTGATGGACATTGGTGTTTAATGGAAAAATAGTTATAAAAATCTGCACTCCCAATAAAGGCTATACTATCATCAGCTGGTATAAAACTGATTTACAGCTGGTGTGTCCCAGTGCTAGTTGGATAGGTTGTAGAGTAAATAAGGATTCAGGGAAATTATCTTGCATTTTCCCTAGAGAGTACTAAGAGACCAAGAGCAAAAGCCTTCATTAATAATTAAAAACTGATTCTATGCCCAATAGTCCAACCTTACCTCTCATGTATCACATGACAAAACATTTTGTCCAGTAATTTCATATGGTACAGTAGATCATTCAGACTTATTTGAATAAACTATGTATATATTTTAACCTCAGCAATGGTATTGTATTTGACTAGAACGACATAAAGATGTTTAATCTCTATTCTCATCTGGTTGAGTAAATAAAGTACAGAGCAATAAGAAGAATTTCCTTGAAGATCTGATAGAAAAAGTACAAAGATTTTTAATATATATATAAATCTTTGATAAATCCAGGGTATTAAGCAGCAGCACTCAAACCTTTATTAGATATTAAGGTAAAAAAGTAAGAAACTTCGCTGAACAAAGCCATACCCCTCAAGTTTTCTAATTCTCCTTCATAGTTTGCCAACATGAATATATAAAGTCATTCTTTTAATACCCCCTTTTCCAATTAGCCTTATTGCCCATGAAAAATCTCATAAAGACATAGCACTTCATTAGTTTCAAGATGCATTGCTATACAGAGTATAAGGGGACAAGACCTGCCCCAAACTATTACACTCTCCTCAGGAGTGAGATGTTCCTACAATTCCATTATGTTTTATATTAATGCCTTAACTAGTGAACTAGTTAAACATGCAATCTCTTTCTAACCTTCAATATTTTCTGGATTAATATATTCATCAGCATCACTGACTTTCCTTGCTGCCTCTTCCGTGATTAATTGATACTGAACAAAATTTTAAAGTGTTTTTCCCCTTCAGTGCAGTGGGAAGACACTACAGGACTGACACAAACTCTCAAGTACTGTCTGCATCCAGTAAGTTCTATGAGGAACAGTAGCACTGCACCATAGTGCATTGAGATGCTATACGAATAAGCAATAGTAACTGCATATTACAGAGGAAATAACAGAGGCCCAGATCCAGAAAGTAGGATTGATCTCACTTAAATGCTGGTACTGAAGAGCTAAATACACAAGGATGAGTGAGTTAATCTTTAGAGTCAGTGGGAAGTAGCAGACAGTTTGAATGAGCAACTAATCTGAATCATCTTAGATGCTTATTTTGAAACAATATGAATTGCATTCAATGTCTGGGTTGTTAAGAGTCCAGGTAAGTTGCCTAAATGTATGCATGCAATGGCAGCTGCACTAATGTATTGGAAACATATGCAAAGATGCAGTAGACATCTAAATTTAAGTGGATTCATCCATGAGCTCAATCCAACCTCTGCTTTAAATGAAGCACTCACAAAGTGACTATCTAATCTCACTTAGAAGAACAGTTGTTTTACCTAACACCTACCTAAAAGTTAGATATTTAGTCTAAAGTCACTGGAAGAAGAGGGTACCGCAGAGAGGTTTATCTTTTCTAAAAGAGGTAGCCGGGATAAGTGAGACAATGGTGATTCTCTCCATTACTTATAGCTGGAACTCGGGTCACATAGAATTTGTAAGTACTTAGTTTCAAAAGACAAATGAGAGATATCTGGGCTAAGACTGAAACAGCAGGAGCTTGGTAGAAGATGGATGATCCACACTTAACCCTCACTTGCAACAGCATTTTCATAAAACTGCCTCAGTTTAGGCAGCCAGGAGCAAGTTAACAGCTAACATAATCCCTCAAGTTAGTGTTATAACACTGCCTAGTTTTCTAATGGCAAACCCATGTTGCCTTAAAACTGCTCTGTAAAGTACAGCTGCTCTGTACTTCCGAAAGGGATCAGAGTGTTGTAGACTATGAATATGTCATGTACTACTGAACATCAGATTCAGTCAAACTGTAATAACATCAGTAAAGCCTGTCAAATGATGGGGAGCCAATATCCACAAGCCATGTAAATTTAAATGGTCAGACATGACTTTTTTCCCATTTAGCGTAATAGGTAATGAGGCGCTTCTGTTAGAAGCCTAAAAAGTGTAGGATAATTCCAGCTTTAGCAGAGGTTTCTTCAGATCTTGGAGGGGCTGATTTACTCTGTAGGTATGCTGAGCTTTTCACCTAGACTACTTCAGAGACGATCTGAGGTAAGTAGGCTCCTAATGTAAATGCCTTAAATTAGGTAGCATGAATCTCTGAGACTTTGTTAGGATACTCCACAGTGCTTTAGTATCAAAATCAAGGAAAGCACAGCTATCACAAATAAAGGCAGCACTAGCAGGTTTCTCCTGTTTTCTAAAAAGAGTGTAGGGCATTTCATTGACATGTTGCAGATACTTCTCTGGATTAATTCAAGAGAAAATTAACTGTTCCAGCCACAAGCTACAGAAACTCGGCTCTTTATCTTAAGCTATAGCATTTCACATTTCCTATTTCATATAGACAGGCATAAACTTAACATTATTAAGAATTCTTCACAAGGGGAAGAAGAAAGTGGAGATCACTACAGTGTCCCCTGTTTCCTTAATTTCACAGTTGAATTACCAGAGGGTTACTTAAACAGGGAAAGCTACAAGAAAATTTAGAGCTACTGGAAACATGTATATGTACATATAAATATGTTCAACCCTTTGGGTGTTATTAGAGTGGAAGTAACATCTAGTATATGCTAAGGCTCTGTGTAATGAAGAAAGGGGGTCATGCATTTTTTAATAGAAAATGACAGAGGGTATTTCATCACCGCAGAACCATGTAGCTTTACCTAAGCTAGCTTTAAAATAGGTAACTTAGCTGGTGTTAGCAGACAGCTCAGAACATGCTGAGAAAACACTGAGCATTTACCTTTTTTCTGAAAGTGTGGGGGAGGAGTTGCAGCCCACAGTGAACCCCCTGTGACTGGCATCTGAGCAAGCTGAAGCTGTTAGATCTACTTATGACAGAAAAGGCAGTGCAGGCATATTGACAATTTGCAGGCCAAGCAAAACTTAGGTGCTTGAGGGCTCAAAACATTTGATCCTTTGACCACTGGTCTGAAGCAGTGATTACTTTCATTTTTTTGACAGACAGTGTTTTAGCAGGTGGGACTGGAAATTTTAAGTACATGAAAGCAAGTACTGGACAATGTTTGAGTGCCAGACAGCTCATCCAATATATCTGAAGACACATTAATGATAAAGACAGCATGTAGCTTGTTCAGTGTTCTGGAAACTATAGACAGTATTGATTGTAATGAAAGAAATTTGCTTAAAGCATTAAAGAATAGGTTGATTACTAACTGTGCTGTTTTCAAATTCACCACTAGTTTGAGACAATTATTTTCTATCAGCTTCAAAGGATGTATTTGCTGCGGTTCCTGGGGGATGAGCATTTTTCCAAGATAATTTGTCCATAAATGTGGTGCAGAACTGATGATGACAATCACCAATCACATGTGGGCTTATTTCAGTGTATCAAGCCGGATAACATCCGTACCTGTGACATGGAGACAAGTCAGGTGACAGGGGGTCTGTCAAGGACATAACACTGGTTATGGCAGATATGGAACATGCAGCACTAATAATCTCCTGAAGACTCTTGCCACATTCTCCTTGTATGTTAATCATTCCTGGGTTGTCGGCAGGCTGTTTTTGGCAAGCATATCAAGAACTGTAATCATACAGCTATGGCAGTGTGTGAGGTTATACTGGGAGAAACCCAGTAATTGTCTCTCAAGGTTGATTTCTAGAGAACACAGCCTGGAAGTTGCCTGACAGCATCACTGTGTCTCTGAGCCCAAGCCAGTACACCAGGCTTGCTTGTGGTGCCTGCTGTGCCCGTAGGGCTTCTGTTGGCCTGGCCATGCGGCTTTTCTGTCTGCCCATGGTAATATTCTATGCCCTATACTTCTTTTCCTGTTTAATGCCTTAATATCTGATTAGGTCCTTGTTCTGCCCCTTCTGCTTGCTCTTCAAGTATCATTACTCCTTAACTAAATCTAGATGACTAGACTTAAAATGTCTCATCCTGCAAAAATTATTTATTTTACTCAGGGAGTAGCTTTCTATCTGTATCTGGGTCAGTACTAAGCTTAGCTTCCAGTGTTAATTTTCATGTTAAATAGTCTTAATTTGTTCCTCCTTTATAAGCAGCTCCTTGATCCAGTAAATCTTCTTGTCCCTCCTACAGCGTCTCTAGCTCTGAATTGTCATGATTCAGTGAATCTGCAGAAAACCTATTTTAATTATCCTCCCTTTCTTTCTTTCCATCTTTCACTAGCCTCCTGTTGAGGGAACATTCCTATCCTCCTTCAGCTCCCCTGAGGCAATCAGAAATTTTTCATGTCAAGTTATCTTTTTGTCTCCCAAATCACACTGGATCAGCACATCTTGGTGCTGCGAGGTTGATTTCTCCAGCTGCAGGGGAGGGAAGACAGGAGCTCTGGGGAAACTGCCAGAGAAAGGGGATATGTAGCCAAAACCAGTGAGAAGTCTGATCTGCTGAATCGTTCTCTGGACTTCAAGATTCACAGATTATTGCTTGATCCAGTAGAAGAGGAAAAATCACATTTGCAAAATTTGTGGGTGATAGCTGTTTGGGTTTTTGCTTTTTTGATTCTGAACCCCAACACACTTTTGGGGTGAGTGGTGGGCATGGGGAGAGGGATGGAGAGTCTCCAGTTCCCAAATGTATTGAATCCAGCCCAAAAAGCACAACTGTCTTTTCTCAAATTCCTGAAGTCCTGAAAACAGGTGTCTGGGAATCCCAAGACCTGGGAAGAAAGCATCACAAACTTCACAAACAATTAGGAGTTTGCTTTATGTTCTTACTAACAAGGCAATTGCTTAGACAGTGAGAGTATTAGTGCAGTTAGTTGAAAAAAATGACAAAAGCCTGGATAAAGTGCTTTCCTCTTAGGCTCAGCACTGTCAGTCATCCATTCAGGCTTCAGAAGTTCCCCGGTGCTCTTTGTTCAGCAAGAGGCTTACTGGAACCACCACATACTGTGTCAAACTACCAGGAAATCCTTTATCAGTACATCCTTTTGAAACTGTCATTGAACTGTATGGACCTAAAGAGTGATAAGCATTAATAATACCATGTTCTTTTTATCCATGTGTCTCTCAGTCTCAGTTGGCTTTATCTTGAACTCAGGATTTTTAGTTTGAGCTAGTCTGCTGCAATTCCCCCCCTTTCTTGCCCTTCAAAAAGTGGTGCTTAACCCATCACATATGGAAACATATGGCTAGAAAGTACTGAAACTATTAAAACCATTCTTATTTAAGTCAGGCGTTTATGCTTTTTGTTCATAACTTGGACTTTTTTGACAAGTGCCTAAGCAGTCTGTAACCCCATTCCATTTGCATAAGCCCCACAAGCAGCATAGTTAGTCAGGGTGCTCAGTTTTCTGTGTTTTGATGTGTTTGGGTGTGGTTTTTTTTTTGGGTGGTGGGGATGAGCGGTTGGGGGAGGCATGATGGGTGGTGCCTTTTAGCTTTAAATTTATAAAACAGAGGTGGGAAGCAAGGATCTCATCTGTTACTATATCCATAGGCAATTCTGATCTTAGAATCATCTATCCCTAAGAACATGCATACAGCTACACCCAGTCATCCAAGCAGAACAGGATCCAGAAGGAACATCTAGGTATGAAACTCACTGCTCCCTGTCAAGGAATGTTTCACTTTCCAGTGGGTTTATCTTCTCTTTTTGCAGGAAGCCAAAGGAATTGAACCAGCATTCAGATATGCGCATGTGGAAACCGTCTTGGAAAGAGAGTTGAATCTGCAGACCAAAGGCTTGTCTTAACATGGTGCAAAGAATTTGGGTGTGTTTCAGCTATACATTCCCTGCCATCCATTGAGTTGGCTTTGGGGCAGCTGCCAAGTGATGACAGAGAAAGAGAAGTATAGTCCCTGGGCCTGGACCTAATAATAGATAATGAATGGGCTAATCTGAAATAAGGGTGTAGATTTAACCAGAATTCACTACTCAAGTGAAATCACTCTGCCACAGAATTCAGTATTTTCAGCAGTGCAGCTTGGTTAAATTGGCAAAAGAACACAAGGGTGTAAGTGCAACATTAGGCAACTAAATCCCAAATCTTCAGAACTTCTAATTTGTTGCCTGTATATGGAAACAACTGAAATCTATAGACACTAACAATGAGCTCAAATTCTGTGGATACCTTGACAGTTTGGAGCAGTTAAGCACCCAATTCACAATAAATCCTGTCAGGTGTTGAGCTACGTCTGTTTTTCTCCTTGTCTTACCAAAAGTCTTTCTCCAAATAGACATGCGAAAGGCTCCTGCAGAAATAACAGGGTCCTCAAAAAGAGTAAATAATGCTGTTGGTAAGTCCATGACTCTTTAGACTAGACTAGACTAGAATAGTTCCAGTTGGAAGGGACAGACAACTGCTTGACCACTTCAGGGCTGACTAAAAGTTAAAGCACAGTTTTAAGGGTGTTGTCCAAATGCCTCTTAAACACTGACAAGCTTGGGACATTGACCACCTCTGTAGGAAGCCTGTTCCAATGTTTGACCACCCTCTCTGTATGGAAATGTTTCCTAATGTCAGGTCTGAACTACCCCTAACAGAGCTATTCCCATGCTTCCTATCACTGGATACCAGGGAGATCAGCACCTCCCTCTCCACTTCCTCTCCCCAGAAAGCTGTTGAGAGCAATGAGTTTACCCCTCAATCACCTTTTCTCCAAATTAGTGCTTTGAGCACTTCAGTACTTCACTCAAACACCCATGAACACTCACATCAAACTGACCATGTCTGTCTCATGCGACTTAAAGCCACATCTTCAAAAAGATCAAGCTGGCTCTGAGACCAGTCTGGATGGAAAATAATGTTCTCAATCCTTTGTGCTAGAAGAATGTCAGCATTACAGTACATTTAAAGAGTGAGAAAAAAAAGACCACAGGAGAACTGAGTCTAAAGCCTATGGGTTACAGCACTTACAGGATGAGACCTGGTGCCCAGTTCCTGTCCATTAAACATTCCCCATGGATTACCTTAAAGAAATAAACAGAGGCTTGTAATAAGTGAAAAACTGATTAAATATATATATATATAAGTATATGTATATTTCACTGCTTGATTTTTCTTTTTAGGGGTAGATTATTCAGAAGGTGGAATTTAAGAACAGAATGACCACCCCATGGGTCAGCTGAGGGCAAAATATCTGAAGCACCGCCACATAGCCTCCCCCAGCACATGCTGACATACTTATAGAGGCTGACATGCCTAAAGGCTTCTTATAATTTATTCTGTCTTTTCTACAGTCCCTGAAGCACAAATAATCAGAAAGCTATGAGGCCTTGCTATGCTCCATCTCTTCTGCTCCCCCATACTATATTCCCCAGGGTAAGCATGAGAGCAAAGCACAACTTCTATAGCTCACAGTAGCATAGGAACTCATTTATATAAAACATTATTGGAGACCCTTGTCTGTCCCCTTTAGGATACTGGATACTAAGCAACAGAATTATTTCTGTGAAATAATGCTGGAATAGTTGAGCAAGTTGAATGAACTGGTCATATAGATTTTCTCTCCCTGACAAATTAAAAAAAGAAGAAGAAAAAAAAAAAAGAACATTGGTCTTTTTAGGCTGGAAAGATTTGTAAAGATATTATATATCTGGCAAGATTTTATATGTTTAATAAAAGCTGCTAATAAAATATTTACTTTAGCTATGACCCAGTTTTGGAAAAAGTGAGTCTTTAGTTTTAGCTACACTAAAGGTGCAGACCTGGAACAGCATAAATATACATGGCAATATTCCAAACAGAGGTCAAGGATTAATCAAATTGGAGGGCTTGTATTTAACCTACTGTTATGATAATATTGAATATTTTGTCTATCTGTAAAAAGTGCTATAAAAGAACCTAAAAGGGATTTAAGAGAGAGTCTTAATTCTGAAAAGTCCTAATTTCCGAGTCTTGACCTTGAAACAGTAATAATCTCTCTGCAGTGTTTATGTCTATGTGTAAAGTTTTTTCTTACACTGTTACGTTACAAACTAAGAAATTTTTACTCCACAGTTTGGTATAACATTGATTTGCCCCAAGTCTATCACAAAAGATACACCTTTGGCTTTTCCATTTAGAAAGAAATTTGTTAGGAATAGTGCATTGTGTTCTCCCACACTGCACCAGAAGCTGAGTGGTACTGAAGAACAGACAGGTCTTTCTCCATCACGCACTCGGTGCCCTCGCAGTGAACAGCTCCATACTGCTGTGGCTGACACCACTGAGAGTCTCATCTAAGCCAGGCATCTCTTCCATTAGCTGCTGCTCCGTTTCCCTTGATGGATTTCCTGTCCAAGTCCCTTGTACCTATCTCCCTACCTGCTCCACTGTCCTTACCCTACCCCTCTCTGTTCATCCCACGCGATCTTCCCCTCTCAGCTACTGTGTCTGAGCTCGTTCACATTTCCCCTTGGTACACATTCCCACTTTGTTGTCCTTCATCTAGGCTTCCACCTTCCAACTCTTTAGTCCTGTTTTTGACAGGGAGGTCCCAGTTAATCTGGTTAATTTCTCATTACTCATCGGCTCCTGTTTGCACGCTTGCAAAGATTGTCCTGATCATTGATTCCCAGTCCAGCTCATCCCTATGTCATTCCTCGATACTTTTTCTCAGTGAGATCCAGACCATAACTCTACTCCACCGACTCTTTGTCAGTTATTTTGCCTCATACAGCTCCTGTTACTGCCTTTCCCTGCAGTCTCCTTGGTTAATAATATCCTCCTTCTTCAGCTCTCCTCCCTCTTTGCATTCACATCACTGATCCTCATACGTACAGGGAACCATATTGGTGAGTTGAGAAAGACAGACTTCATGCTCTCAAAAAATTGTGTGGAAAAATCATCTTCTTCCTTCCAGCCCTTCCTCTGAATAGGCAGAATACAGAGGAGCTGGATGTGGACCATCAACAAGGATTTGCTGACTGATATTATTCCTTAGCAAGGTGATCATGAGGAGAATAAAAGGGCTGATATAATAACTTACTTCCTTGCCAAGTCTCTAATTCCTGCTCCACAGTGTAAAGACACCGGATCTTCTCAAAGGTTAGGGGAGTTTTAATATAGATAAAAACAACGTTTTTTTTTCTCCTCGCTTCATGCTTGGGAACAGCTGCATAAAGTTGGCTATAATCATAAAAACAGCCAGAAGCAGATACCAGCATAGAAAATGTCATCTTGAACAGTCAATTTTAAAAACAATTCTATTTGTAACTGGAAACATGGGAAATATTCTTACAAGAGGAGGTGTCATCCTAACTTTATTATAGATTATGTTTCTGTTCTTGATGTAATATGATTTAAATTCATTATCCATCTGTAGTGAGAGGAGATGTATTTTAATTTATATGCCACATCCAGCATTGCTGAGACCAAAAGCTGTGAATAGATAGTGATGAATTAGAAGTCAGTGTCTCACCACAAGAGAGTTGCTGATTATCAAAATGGTGAAATGCCCCTCCCATTCCAGATTCTGAGACAACTCTCTTTTTAAGGAAAATATTCAAATATTGTAATTAATTCTTGATATAGACCCTAATTTGGTAAATATTCTTTAACTTCCTCAGACTTTTGCAAATTGATAGAGTTGTGTGTGATTGTGATATGCCTATCTAAAGAAATAATGTAAATTGATCCTTAAATTCCTCCAAGGTGATGGTCAAATCTGTTTTTCAGGGCAAGAATGGTTTGCCAGCCTATGTGGTTTAGATAACTTGGATGCTCAGTGCAAGCATCAAGCCTTGGCTGAGGTATATAAATAGTGTTACATTATTTCTCGCTCTCACACACACATTCTTTTGAACTGAATAATTTAGTCCAGCTGTTGAAGACTATTACACTTTCCATTAGAAATTATTTTAGAGAGCATAACATTTAGGTACTTTTAAAACCGGATGAATGCACTAAAAGAGACACTACATTTGCATAAGCTCAAACTATTTTTTTTTTTTTTAGCTATTTCTGCTAAGAAGCCTCTGTTCTTTTTCTTTTCTTGTCTCCTTAGCCTTTCTCTTAGCTCTCCCTCTGTATCAGTTCCATGAGCTGACTCAAAGCATTAACATGAAAACCAGACTGGACTGTAGCAATGCTCAGACACCCCTTGGAGATTTTGCAAGTTTTGTAATGAATTTGAGTATCAGATTGTGCTATATATAGTCCTGCATCACAAATGTCTTTTTTTTTTTCTTTACAAAAGTCTTTATACAGGTGCACAGTATTATGTCGTGAAAACACACATGAGCAGAAACACACATACACACAGTTTTATTGCTTTTACACAGCACCCTGCTAGAGCTCTTCATGAAAATCTGCAGGACAAAGAGGGCATAGGAATTGACATACATTCTGCTGTAGATAGATCAGTAGTGCAGTGATGATTTGCACTAATTAGTCATCTGACTCAATAGTCCAAAGAAAACAGTAATACCCATCTGTAAAAACAACAACAACAACTAAATCCCAGTAGCTGGTAACATCCTTAATAGCATGACAACATCTTAAAACAGGTATTTATCTACTTCTGCAAAAAAATGTCTTTGGATCAGACCCTTCATTACCTAGTACGAATAAAACCTCAGAATTAGTAGCTGTTCAATAAAGATCTAGATAAAAACATACAAATCATTTGACACAGGCTTCCATCAGAAACAATTGTCAGGTTTCAAATGATAGTGGACAAGTAAGGACTTGATAAAATAAAGGGGGAATGCATCCAAGCCCTTGTCAATTTAATTGAGTACAAGATGAGGTGAAAGACACAATATGAGCTAGTTGCTGCACAATTACTGTTGAAGTTTTGTTAAATGAGTTGACTGCTATCTTATTTACATAAGAAAATCTCCACTCATGCTTCACTGAGCCTCAGCCAGGCCTTAATTGAGAATTATGGTTGAGTTCTCAGTGGAGGCGAAGAACTTGAACGCTAATTCAAAGTGCAGAGGTTGGCCTGAATTCAATTGTATTCATGAAACTGATGAGAAACATCCATTCACTCAAAATTCCTGTAACAAATAAAGACTTGAACTGAAATTAGAGAAAGCATTGCCTGAAGTTCGAAGTCAGGCTTCAGTGCACCTGGATTTCCTCTTATGTATGTATAAAACAAAATTACAATTTCCCTGGCATTTCTCTGGCTCATGTGTGGTTGCTTGTAATGTACAGAAAATTTCTTCAAATTAAGTTAATCCTTCTTTCTGGAAAGGGTCAAGTCAAGCACATTTGCCAAAGGAAGAAGTTGTTTACTAGTGTCTGAAGTGCCACAAAAGTTGTCCTTCTCTGATTCTGTGTTTGATATATATGTAGGGTTTTATTTTCAAGGAATGGTAGAAAGAAGACTATTTATCTCAGTGAACTGTGATACACAGGAAGTTCTGCAACCACGGTGATAGCTGAAGCATGGGTCATTTGGGGTCAGTTCCTTGCCATGACAGCCTTTCCTGGGTGGTCTTTGGTAAAATATTTAAGGCCCAGCCCCCCACTTCCCACCCCAAAGTGGATAATTTTGAGGACAAGCACCAAAATAGAAACAAAACCTCTAAGTTTTAAATATGTGTAAAAATCTGTTCCCTAAGCAACTCATTGGAGGAATTCAGTTTGAAGTTAAGACACTTAATTCTAGTCCTCTATATGCAAATATCTACCAGTGGGCCAGGTGGTTATGGGCCCTGCAGCTGTTAGGGTGGAGGATAACAAGACTGATTTTTGCCTCCCCTGAAGTAGTTGCTTAGCAGTTGAACTGCATTTTCTGGGCTCTACTGCTGAGGGCCTGGATTGGATTCAGTTGCCTAAACACAGATTAAAAGTTTGACAATTTTTCTGACTGTATGAGTATTTCCAGCACAAGTTTTCAGTGGCTAAGGGTCACAAAACAGTGACCGCATATATGATACGTGAGTCCCAGGTCATGATGCAGGAGAAACACTTGGAAGCTCTGGTTGACACATTTTTACTCTGTGACAGGGTATCCAACAGTCACTAGGAAGTCAAGGTGAAGAATATGACAAAGTGGCCTTTTTTGGAAATTACTGAGTTAACGAGATCAAATGACAGAGGAGAACTTGTAACAGAGAGGAGAGCACACTATTTCTAGCTAGGGTTAAGATATTTGACTTCCTGAATATTCCAATTTTTTCCCTCAGATACACCGTTTCCTTAGCAAACGTACCACATATAGTTATAGATTTTAGTGTTCCTTACCAGCTGAGACTAACACTGAATCTACAGACTTTCCCTAGTAAGCCTGGTGGGTTGTTCACTAGAATTCAATCTTCTATCAGCAGCTTGTTACAGCCTTGAGAAAAACATGTCTTACTCCATCTACTCCTCATATCATCTCGCCCCATGCAGCAGTGCAGTTTCTGTGTCAATTACGGGGCAATCTGTTCTGAGCATACTGCTAGAGATGTTAGGGCCCCTCAAAGGCTTAAGTATCACAGAGATGCTCCAGGCACCTGCAGAGCACAGGTGTTCGCTAAGATGACTATTTGCTCACAACAATCCAAGGGAGTAAAGGGAGGAAGAAACAGTGGACAAAAGCTGCCTTGAGTTATTTCAGAAGGTCAGGACTGTGTTCCACAATGAATGGATGACACGTGCCTGAAACAATATCCCATGCAGAGAGACAACTAGGTATTGTTTTTTTTAGAATTATTTAATTAAGGTTTTCTATTTGCATGGTACTGATTGTGTGCTATATGATGGGCAGGGAAAAAATACAGAAACAAACAAATACTTCCCTCTCCCTAACAAACTTCTGTGGAAGAAATACACAGATTGGACCTTAATACATTACATTATCCCTAGGGATACCCCAGCACTGCGATACCTTACTTGGCTGTACACATTAGTCACTGAAACACACCTCATGAGTGAGGAAGCTGCCATCCCCAAAGGGCTGTTCTCCACTTGCACCGCAAGTTCCAGGTCAGAAAAGCCTCCATGTTAACTTGAAAATACCTCATATAGTGGGAAGTGCCAGGGGTTGTGCCTTAATTTTTTTCTTACATATCCTTGCTGACACTTCCGTGCTTAGCTATCAGTTATTTCCAGAGTGCAGTAACCACTGGAAAAATCCCAACACTCATACAGAGACAGACAGGCTTTCTATATTAAATGTCTTGGTCCAGGCTGGTGAGACACAATGCCAGAACTGAAGCTTTGACACTCGGAACACCTGGCACAGCATCTCACCTGGCACAGCTCGTGCCACCCACACTGACACTGATGTGAATCTCAGAGCAGCACTGCATTACAAGCACAGAACAGAAATCCCAATGCTATCGCAGCCTTTATGGTCAACTTCACTGAATCCCACTGATACCTCAGCTTACATCAAGAAATGGTACTTCTGCTTTTGTGGGCATTGCATCCACATGATTAAGGTTATTTTCTCTGCTTTTATAACCAGCTCACCTGTTTCTGCACCCACGGTGTCGACTTTCCCTCCAGCAGCTGAATTTTATATGGAGTTTTCAGAGCCAGTTGCTGTAGGTCTAAAAGAACCTGGTCCCTTCAGGAATACAAAGGATATGCCCGAGCATCAAGGGAGTTCTACACTCAAAGCACTTAGACAACTATTGTGTGCCAAAGCATTAGGACCTCCTCTAGAGCTCTCTTTCTTTAGAACTTCATGAACATCTACTGATGGAAGCAGAAATTTCATATTTCAGCTACAAGATTATAAAAGGCAAGCTGCACCTGGGAGTTGTTTCACAGGATGTGGTACATCAGAAGAAGGGCACATCCCCCCAAAAAATCCCTACCCCTGTGCCTTTCTTTTATTTCTAATATTTGTACACCAGTAAGACTTAGTCCTGCAATATCAGCTCAGCAGCCACCTAAGTATAGCCTATGAAACCCCCCCAGCCTTTGATCTTCAAAGGGGTGAAAAATGCTAATGTATTATACCACATCATTTAGGGGCTTCCTAGAGTTCGATATATTAACACAATTCACTGTATTCAGCAGTGAATATATTTCCTCTTTTCTAAGGTTATATTCAGCTGTGCAGGAAAGAATGTGAGAAATAATCGTGGTCCTGTCAGGCAATTAAAGCAGTATTATTTCTTGCAATTTTAGTTTTTAATTTACTGTATGAATACCTACACTGTTAAGTCAAATATTTTTATGGAAAAGATCAGTGAGGCACCGCACAATAATGTTAACACCTTCCACATCTCTTTCAGTATGAGAGCATTATGGTCTGGCACGCAAACAGTATACTTCAATATTTAAACTGAAATTTAGGTGAGATGTATTGTTCCTAAACTTATAGATGAATTAATCATTTAATGAGGGTTATTTTAATGATAAAATCTATAAAAGGTACAGTTAAGATCAAGATGTGATTTTTTGTTCTCAGTTTCCCTGCTTCCTATGTCTTTGTTTCCAGTCAGTAATTTGTAACATTTTGAAAATTGAATTGTGAGCTGGAATTTTCCAGTCTTATTTACAGCTCAGCAGATCTGAGTAAAATTGGTTTAGATGCTTGTGACTTCAGACCAAAACCAAACTACAATCTTCAGCCTGGTTACTGATCCAAAATATTTCATAGGAATAATTTAAAAACAGCTGAATGTGTTTTGTTCTAACTGGGCTTATGATTTCTTGAGTAGGTTCCTTTAATGACATGGTAGTTTTAAGGTTATAAGCATAAAAATATTTTTTCATAGATGCACATAAGATTTTTCTACAAGGATTATTTTTTAAAAAATTGATTTTAAGCTCTGTTTCAACAATGTGCAGAAGTAAATGCAACTGATATTTTCTCGTTTCATGTTCATACATCAAAAACCACACATTTGTCAAACCGAAGTTTTTGGTGAGAACATCTCAATTATAGCAAGTTATATTCTGTCAGAAAAACTTCCTCTCATGCTGGTGAGAATTTCCAGTTTATGGGAGACAGAAAGGCTGGAATTAGCCTCATTAAGAAATATCTTTCTTAGTGTATATATCTGCACATATGAGCCTTAGCCTAAGGCATGATTCAGTCAGCCCAAAAGGAGATGTGTAATGACACCAATTTCTCATTATCAGTTAAAAAAGGAAGACAATGCTATTAGCTGAGATGGAGGTCTTTAAATTGTATGCATCTGTGTTGGGTCAGATACATCTTCCAAAGATACTTTCTGTCATTTTCTGAAAATTTATCTGAAAAGCAGAGGAGCAAATGAGGAACTGACTGACGAACCCCAAAACAGCTGGATATGAGCAATGCTTTTGTGGGGTAGGGAAGGATGAAGTTCAAAAGGAACATGCATGTGGAGCATCCTTCACCATCCTTCAGTGCTTTGATGGATGGTGAACTCATCTTCCCTTGGCCCCAAAGCACATAAGGTTTGCATGATAAGTGGTGGAAATCCTCTCTGATTCTTGAAAGAATGAGGAAGGAAGATTGGTTTTAGTATAACATAAATAAACTCAAGTGAGGGGATACAAACCTGCTTTCCAACAGCTAGTGATGTATTGTGAGACACTGGAAAATGATACGGAGATGGCTTTTCAAGTGCTGGCTTCCCTATGCGACATTTATGATGAAATTTTGCATTACAGTGTGGTTCCCTGCTGTGCTTAGCTACTTTGAAATTGTGGCTACTTCTTTAGTAGTATAAATAAAGTGTGAATTTACTGAAAATGTGGTACCTACTCTCAAACATAAAGAAGGAAGTCCCACAGGATGGATATGCCTGTCATTTTAACTTTGATAGCTGGGAAGATACTAGAACAGATTGCTAAATAATCAGTAGATAAGAACATAGAGAAAATGCAGTACTTAAAACTGGCCAGTGTGGATCTATCAAAAAAAAAAAAAAATGTCAAAGCTATCTAATTTCCTCCTTTGATAAATGATCTTGCTTAGCACATGGAGGAGAAACAGAAAATGTGAAGTATTCTGACTTTATTAAGATTTTTGACATTCTATATCAGTAAAGTAAGGAATTATAGTCACAATGTGTGGATGTGTAACTGGCAGAAAAATAGCAGAGGAAGTGTTTTCCAATCATTTTCAGTAGGGCACTCCCACGTTCTGGTCAATCTTTTTAATTGTGGCTTGGAGGAAGGAATGAAGCACACATACAAATGTTCTTGGGGGGCAAGCTGAGGAGGGTTGTGTGCACCTGGAAAAAAAGGATCAGAATTCATATCCATCCTGCTAAACTGCAGCAAGTGTTTGAACCATGAGGGTGAAATTCAATAAAGACAAGTGTCATGAATAGTAATGTCTGCGGAGGAAACCTGAAACACACAGATACAAATGGGAGAATAACTGGAGGAACAGCAGTGCAGGAGAGGTCCAAGGTTATCATGGCTCACAAACTGCACATCAGTTGACAAGATAATATGGTTCCACAAAAGGCAAATCTCATTCTGGGCTATATTTACAGCATGACAAGGGAAGCAATTATTCCTCCATACTAAGCAGTGGTGAGACCTCAGCTGGTATACTCTCCCTAGTCTGAGAACAAGGATTAAGATAGATGCAAATAAATTGGACAATCTCTAAAGGAGAGAAAAAAGAAAAGGCATAGAAAGCTCAGTTTATGTGAAAAAACTGGGAGAAATCTATTTATCCAGTAAAAAGAAGATCAAGTGGAATCATGATGATATATGAAATGGAATTAATCAGTTTAAAGAGGAGGATGACCATTTTTTTCTCCATATCCTGGGTGTATGTGGTAAGAGATGCTGATTTGATTAAAACCAAATATTTCAGGCAGAATTTGCAATACAGAATTTTAGGACAGAGATTAGGAAAAGTGTCTAATTATCAGATTAGTAAGGCCTTGGAACAGATGCTTGAGTAAACTACTTGATCTCCTGTGCTGAAAGTTTGTAACAAATATTGGACAATATTTCTCAAATATTGTCCATATTTACATTTTTGTGCTTTGTAGAGAAGAGGCAAGTAAGTGATCACTCAAGATCCTGTCTTTCTTATGTTTTTACTGAAATATTACTTAAACCACAATTTTCATAATACGATATTTAGTAAGTCCATATGCTTCAGTTTTTCACCTGAAAGAGAGCATGGACAATTTTTCATACAGCAAGGAAGGTTATTTGAAAATGCTGTAAAATTTGTAATCTTGCATGTCAGAATAGGAATGTTTTAGAAAACGTAGTCAAAATAAACAAACAGATAAAACTTCCAAGGAATAAATTGTCTTTTCAAGTAGGATGTCACATTTCCCAAACAAGATATTAATTATTTTCTTTTTACAAAAAGCGAAGACTCTTGTAGTAACAGATTCTTTCCTGAAACACTCAGTGGAGCTGAATGTACATTTTTGAAAAGAGTTTTGAATAGTTCTATTAGCAGTTGTGAAGCCCTTGGTACTTACAACCATGATCCTGTGGGGCAATTGTCCTGTTTCCAACCTTCTTGCCTTTGATTTAACAGGAATTTTTGTTCTTTTCTCTGTTCAAACGAAACTCAAAATCTTTTTCTTAGATTGTTTTTGCTTTTGCCTCTTTCTACACCAAATAATTATTCCTCTGAATGGCAGAAGGAAATTCAAGAAGATAAGTTCAGACAAGCAGATAAGTAGTCAGGGAACACTTCCACAATGATGTCTGTGAAAGCACTCAGAAATCTGTCCTTCACTTCATGAAACAATCCACTGCTGTTGGCAGAGGTGATAACGTCAAGGCAGGTAGCTTTGCGGCACAACGTATTGTTCAGAGGCTGTAACACTCACAGCTACAGCTGCTATCGTTATCCCTGTGTTGGCATTTCCACTATTCTCCTCCTCATGCATGAGTTAGAAACTATTTTACATTGAACTAGAATATTGTTTGTAATTCATATTATTTCAGGGTTGAGTTTAGCCATGATATTTCCAAACAGTCTGGGTACGAAATGGATTCTCTTGCTCATTCCCATTCAGATTCAGGCTACTTGTCTGAAAGCCAGAAGTTATGGGGCACTTGACTAGCAGACCTGCACCACCCCAGCAGCATCTGAAATCCTCTGAGCACCTTTCCTCCTCCTCCCAATCACTTACATCTCTTGCATTCTCTCAGGACTTAGGTTAATACATCAGGGATTAAAGTCGCAGAAAATCCATGATAGTAAACTCAGGAAAGGTGTTTCCTAAGCAAAGAAACTCAGCTCTTTCTATGTTTTAGAGTAATTCAAAACCAATAGAATTGTTTAGGGTGGGAAAAAAAAAAAAGAAGAAAAAAAAAAAAAGCCGGGGAAAGGATCTGAGATGCTGTGCCTTGAGTCACAGAGTAATGAAGCCAGAGGACATGAGTTATAGTCTTACTTATATTATTAGGATAATTAGTGAGCTTTTACATCCTTTACAATCTCACTACTGTCTTTATAATCTCAAACGAATTGCTTCCCTCTTCCACAGTACTTCCCAAGCAAATTATTAGCGGTAGAGACCATTTTTCCAACATGTTATCACAGCCCCTTCTATAATGGCTCCAGGCTCATTAAGAGATTCCTGTAATATGAATAAATATCTTTGAATATATGAATATATTTTAATGTTCATATAAATATATGAATAAAGCTTTATTCCATCAGAATTACACTGGCTTGAAGTGGAGTAACGCATGAGTGACTCAATCAGAGGTTTATTGCTAGCTCGTCTGAACAGCCTCTAATTTGTGCCAGCTCTGTGAGAGGCAGCGTTATTGTTCCCATTTTTCCTGTGTCCCTTGTTATACTTGGAAAGCCAAGGGGTAGATAGATAGTAAGGGAAATCTCTAGTTTCACCAAAGTTATTCAAGGTAGAAAAAGCACTGAGCTTTTAATACTGTTGGTGTTTACCCACTGAACCCTCTTTTTCAATGACAGTGGGAGAAAGATTGCAGATGTGATCAAGAAAATATTCCCCAAATAAGAAATAAGAAAAAATATGCTAGTTCAGTTCAGCTGGACTCATACACTGACACTGTAGGGACTGAGTTTCTTGTGTGTGATCAAGCATTAGCACGTTATAAGTATTGTTGTAAAGTAAATAACAGTGGTTTGATATAGAAGGACCTCCTGCAGCCATCAGCAGTTTCAGCTGTGTTTCAGCTATTGTCCAACCATAAAAAGATAATAAAGTTAGCCCAGATGCTGGAAATATCTATTTGTGTAATTACATTCCTCTTTGACCAGCTCACAAAATGCATGAGGATTTGTCCCAGTTGCTCAGCACCTCCAAAGTATCACTTCAGCTTTGAGAATCTTCCCTAAAGGACAATCAAATATTTATGCACAGCTCCTACTTAGGTTGCATCCAAATAGGAAACCTATCCCGAAAAGTACCCATTTAAGTACATTATTATTCAGGTAATCTTTTAAAACTTGTTATTCACTTTATATAGATGGTTAATTCTCATTGATCTCAAAGGAATTTATACAGATACTCAAGTGAAACATGGTGCAAAAGGTGTATTCCTGAATAAAGAGAGCTATTTTGTAAAATGGGCCTGGTTCAATTGCTTTGCTGAGCCTCTGATGGCAGATTTTGGCAACAGGTAAATAACACTCATGTTTCAGCCAAAAGGTCTTGTTCAAGTTTAATTACCTCTCAGCAGATTAAATTTCTGGGAAAATTACTTCCTGATTTTTGAAAAAGTGATTTACTGTTTGTTTTCATGGTAATGCTGTCCTGCCAGTCTGCATGTATTTTACGTTTTTATCACATCTGCATTTCTACTTCTCTGATATAGGGGAAAATATAATTCTACTTGTTGAGTGATTAGGAATTTTAAAACATAGACCTTTTCTATGAAAAGTCATTCCTGACCTCTATTTATTCTGAGAGACAACACTTCAGTTTCTAAGCCATGGTTGCTGCTGGCTGAGAGCATAGATTCTTGTTATTACTGATTTTAATACATTCATGAAAACTTCAGCTACTCAAAAATATTGCAAAAAGTATATTCCAAATCTGAATCTAGTGAAAAACAAAGACCTTTATCTTGCTGCAAAAGAGCCACCTGATGGCTTTCATTCTGTTTAAATAGGAGTTATTAGGCTTTTAACAGTTTTATACTTTAAAGAATGACAAAAATCCTAATAAATTAGTTTTCCTGGACCAGTTTTAACATCAGCTAATCATGTATGATTAGGATGATAGATAGCATTTATCACCATAGTAGCTGGTGACAGTAGCTCTTTCTGTATTCTGCATTTTCACTATCTATCAAATACTTAGAAAGGTATGATGAGATAAATAATGTATCATTACATATATTAGAACTTTAGAAAGGTGTTCAACAATATTATATTTTTCATGTCTCCAATACATATGACTTATTCTTATGACTCACATTTGATATTTTCTGAAAGCATGAGTTTTAAGAGACTTGGATTATAAGACACTGTTAATTTTTATGCCAGAAAGAAAACAAGCAGAAATGTAAAGAAAACTTTAGAAATACAAACTGCGTAATAAAAAAGCAGAAGTATTTAAAATTTTATTATTAATTAATGCTAATAAATTATATTATTTTCCTACAAATAATTTTCTGGCTTTAATAAAGACATTCATATTCTTGATTTTTGCAGTAACATGCAAAACCCAAACATGGTACGTAGGTATTCATGCCTAGCATCCCATGTAGTTTCTGGGTAAGCACAGGTTAGCCACTGTGCCAGTGCTGTAAGGTGACTGAAGGCACACTGTTCTGCTAAATGCATATCTTTCATCTCTTCACTTTTGGCTAGGTCTTGGGTAAATGCTGCATTGCAGTACACTACAAGGGCTCAAAACCTATAGAATGAAAGGATTGCTTTTAGTATTTCAGTATGTGCTGCTCTTTTGGGCTGGGGGGAAGATGTTAAAATACCTTAGAGACAGAGAATAGCATTTGAGGTGATTGATTTTTCTGCTTATATTAAAACCCATAAGCAACTTTTAAGAACTGCATCAAAGCTGCTAACAGCCACTGTTAATTTTCTGTCTCAAATCCACTGGACTTTTTCTCCAGAGTTTAATTGCAGTTATCTACTTGATTAAAGAAACCTCAGTACATGTCTCATGACACTGGGCAGAATCCTTGCATCTTTGTGGCTGATGAGAAAGGTCTAGACATTGGCCATTTATTGCCATAAATTTTTACACAAATCACTGTGTAAAAATTAATTCTTCCAGAGCTGAGTTGGGTTGATACAAGCATATTCCGTAGTTGGTCTCTGAGGCAGACACATTATAGATAACTCCATGCCAGTTTTAATCTAGCTAGCCCTTTAAACAGTAAGCATGATAACCACAGCAGCACAGACATCAATACAGTGAGCAGAAATGCTGCCCAAGGAGCACAGAACGCGCTCATGAAGCTATCCTGTGTGCAACTGCACATAGTTGTCTTGCCGAAGGCATGTATTTGGAGGATCTGTCATGTGTGGGTCCTGCAGTACAGATATATAAAAACTGAGGCACACCCCTCTGCCATGATAACAACTGGGTTATCCTACCACTAGTGTCTGACTGGGATATCTGCAAGCCATTCTGGAAGTCTCTCTCAGATACTTCATTACAGTACAACGTTTAAAACAACAACAAAAACAACCCCAGATCCTACCCATGGATTCAGAGGAAGGCAATGAAGTTGAAGATTGTTTCTCAGCTAAGCTACGGTCTAGACTGACCATAGGGTGAGTAAAATTACCATCAGCAGTTGATAAATCAACAAGAATGTTTCTATGCAAATAGCATGGCCGTGGTAATCAATGTGGATGAACAAGTTTCCATGGTCAGAATACTGCTGTATCTCAGTCATCTTTGTTGCATACTGTAGGGATACCCAAGCCAGAGAAGAGCATCCATGGCCAGGAGCAGAATAACCAGTTAGCCACAAAATCATGACCATGCTACTGATCTCTGAGGAGAGTCAAAGGCTTAGGTTCAGGATCATACTTAGATGACATACTGCTTTCAAGCCTGAGTTGGCTTCCACTTTTACAGAGACACTAGCTGAGGCTGATGCTAGTTTTGAGAGCTTTGTAATGTGCCCTGCTGCTCTCCTGAGGGAACTGGAATTGTTTAGTTTGGAGAAATGAAGGCTGAGGGGAGACCTTATTGCTCTCTGCAAGATGGGGGTTGGTCTCTCAAGTTACGAGAGGCAAGACTAGAGGAAATGGCCTCAAGTTGAGCCAGGGGAGGTTCAGATTGGATATTAGGAAAAATTTCTTCAACTAAAGGGCTGTTGGGCATTGGAACAGGCTGCCCAAGGCAGTGGTTGAGTCACAATCCCTGGAGGGATTTAAGAGGTGAATTGATGTGGTGCTTAGGGACACGGCTTAGGGCAGGCTTGGCGGTGCTAGGTTGATGGTGGGACTCAATGACCTTAAAGGTCTTTTCCAACCTGAACTATTCTGATTCTATGATTAGATATGCTTTCTGAGTACACTCCATCAACTGGAAGTATTAATCGTTCTGACACACTGAGAGGGAATGTCATGATTCTCCCTGTCCTGAACTGGAATCAAGGCTTAGTTTCCAGTAGATATGGATACCCAGGACTGCAGTTCTCTGGAAAAAAGCAATCAATGGCTTTCATTGACAAGAACCAGTAACAGAGTATTCACTGAGATTTATGACTCCTAAGGATGACTGAAATCCTTCTTGATTAAGCAAACTGCAGATTCAATTCACCAGTAAGGTCTGGATTCTCAGTCTTGGTTTCCCTTGTCTAATTTCCATCAATTTAAGAGTTTACCTCTGAGTTACCTCCTCTGTATTTCCAAGAAATCAAATTTCTTTGTTCCTGAAATATTTTATAGGAAGAAGAAGTTACCTTTTCTTCCTGCACCCACTTATTGGAGGACTCAAAAAAGCACATCAAAGACTAAAATAAGTCTTGTGGTAAATAGATCACTACTTGGATATGCCATACCTTTTTCTGTTATACACATTTTAACAAGCCTACACCAAAGTATTTCAACATATTCATTCAATCACTACCTCTACTAATCTCAGTACAAGTATGCAGAGCATCAGCAAGTTGCTGCATATCTCCAAGAATGCTAAAGTACTTTTATTTCTTGGAGTACTATGATTCAGTCTAGCATTTAATACAGTGCAACAGGAGAGCAAGCAGTGAAGTTGATTAAGGTGGAAGAGGTGACCTGCTGTTTCATGGTAAGTTACTGTGTCAAAGTACTGCTGCTCAGAGCAGGATAACAGCGGAGCCGGTCTGTCTGCCAGGCAGCCCTGGCTCCTAATGGCAGCATATGCTCATGGCAACTGTGCTAACAGTGTGACACAAGAGGGTCCTGGGAAGAGGCAACTGCCATTAACATCCTGCCCACTCCCTTCCATGGATCAAGGACAAAAGCTACAGGAATCTAATGGCTATTGTATCTACTGACTAGTTTCAGCCTTGTTGAAAGAGTTTTTCCTGACATCCCCATCCAGACCTACTGTCTGTCCCCTTTACCACTAAGTTTTCTAAATGCTAGTATAACAGGCAATTGGCTCTTTCTCTAAATTAGTCATATGAAGTTCATGGCTTTCTGTCCCATTATTTATTAGGGAAGGGATCCTTCACCTTTCCCAGATCACAGAAATAAAACAGCTTTTGTTCTTTATTTCACTATACAGCACAAGCAAGTTTTTAGAAGTACAATGAAGTTGGTGAAACTAGAAACATTGATTAGGATGTTACCTAGTCTTTCAAGAAAATCAATATTTCATAACTTCTCCAGCTGTTACTTGTGCAACTATCAACTTTTTAAAAACAAGGTAGTCTTACCTCTAATGAAGATTACAGCAAAATTTCAGTGTTATCAGGATTCAGTATAAGTTTCCCCACTGTTTTCAACATTTAATTTGCATTAATTCAAATAAAAACTATATGTAGTTAGCTTTTCATGACAGCTTCCTCTGTTGTCATAGCCCTGCCACATCTCCAGTTGTTCATATGACATCAAAGATTGTTTTCACAATTTCTAGTGTGAAAAACATAATGAAGGAAACAGTAACTCCTCCCCCACACATACATCCAAGAAAAACATTCTTGGATATATCCAAGACAACATCCATTTCAACAAGTTACCAATGCTCTTTTCAAATAGCAAACTAGGCAAATCCTGTTTTATTTTCCACTGGGTATTACCTTTGAAATAAATCCTTGATGTTATTGGAGAGACTGGGAAATGTTTTCCTTAGGGCTTGTTCTAGTCTTACAGCTCACTTGACCTTACTCAAATGCATCACCAACTCATTTGCAACTTATTATAGAATCATAGAATCACAGAAGGGTTAGGGTTGGAAGGGACCTTAAAGATCATCTAGTTCCAACCCCCCTGCCATGGGCAGGGACACCTTCCACTAGACCAGGTTGCTCAAAGCCTCATCCAGTCTGGCCTTGAACACTTCCAGGGAAGGAAGTCTTTCCATGTCAAAGGACAGCATGTTCTTGTGGGAGAAAGGCAATGTTCTACAGGAATGTCAGATAAAAGTCAAACATGATGATTTTTTGGTCTACCTGAGAAGTAAGTTATTCACCTTTGTGCAGCACAGTAGATATCAAACTCAGGTGGTGAATGGAAAGGGAGGAATGTTTGTGGATCTCCTCTTTAACAGAGCTGAACGTGTTTTATAAATAGGTAGGAAAACTTCTGGAAAAATCTGTCCTGATTTGGGTTCTTCCCTCTCCTCTTTCTCTTCTTCTTTCTCTGGCAGTTGAAATAACATAGGCCAGTTGGGATGGGAACAGAAGAAGAATAATGGACTGCAAAAGTTTCTTTGAGTGGGAGGAGAGGAAATGGATAGGCAGGACTAACTGCACTGAGGGGGGCTAAATGGGAGTTGAGGCTGGAATTCTGGAGAAGCCAAAAAGTGAGTGAAGAGGAGGACTGGACCACAGCTGTGTCTAGGACAGCTAATGTTACAGGCTCTAACTACTAGAGAAAAGATGGGTGGCCAAATCTAAAATGTTTGAGGCTATTTAAAGACAGCATATATATATATATATCTCCTTTTATTCTGTCTTGAAGAGTTGCAGCTGACGCGCTCAGACAGGGTTTCTAAAATAATAGGGCATATTTGATCACGCTTACTCTGTGTGTCTGTCCACACTGACATCTTTTTGAACCTTTGGGCTAATTTCACCTTTAGTTGAGGGAAAGGAAGAAGTCCCAAACATAACCATTATGAAGGCATATGTGAGGTGATTTGCAGGAAAGACAGAAATCTCTGTAGTGTCCTGGAGAGCTCCAGGCTGACTTCACACACTATTAGACCTCAGAGAAACTGCGCTGGATGCAGCTCAACAAGCAGAGCCTGAGTCAATGCTAGTAATGAGCCTCATCCAGCTTATTCAGTTCTGCTGTTCTTGGTATTATTTGTTTCCTAGTGGGATAGATTTCCCAAACTAATTTGTGTTATCAGGATTTGTTTTTCCTCCGATTACCTTCCCATTCTTTCCCTCCACACATTAGGTCCCTTTTGTTTGACAACAAGTGCTTCTAATTAATCATTTTGTGCTGCTTTTGAATTGTGTAGCTCTGATTAATTTGGGGAACTGAAATACTGGTTATAGGGTTGAGCTGAAGAGATAGTGAGCCGTGAACATGAGGTCTATTGTATGCAACAGCACAAAATGCTTGTGCATAGTGGTTTAAAAATTTAAGCATTTCTTTTGTGTGTGATATGCTATGCTTGCTTAAACCTTTCAAAACAATGCTCCTATTGTGTGCAATGAGAGGTTACCCAAAAGTTAGGATGATTACTCGGCATTGTAGCACATTATGTCGGGCTATTCTATCCGTTACTTTAGTCTTGCTGAAGATTGTCATTATCATTTTTATTATCACTTATAAATAACAGAAATTTAAGAATTGTATCATATCCACGGTCTGAGTATTATTTCATAGCTATAATGCTAGGTCCTCTGACTTCTTAGAAAGCTCCTACTGTTCCAGTCCAGAATTTTTTTTTTTCCCTTTATATAGACCCACCAGGATAATATATTAACATATGAACTCATATGAGTCATCTAACTTGTCTATTGCTAAAAGCTGACCTTCAAAATAAGACATGTATTGGTAGAAGTAAGAATTATTGGTATGTAAGTTTTTTACACCTTGATTCAAGTATGCTTATCCGATTCTGCCTATATATCCAAGTGTGTATACACATATGTACCTCTGTGTAAATACACATGTAGGGAAGTAAGTACAGATATGTCTGTTTTTCAAAAGGGATGTAAGCCTGAATGTGGAACTGTACAGCTGTGTGACTGCTACTGTAGAAACTGGCAAAGGATAAATCCTCTCTCCTGATGTTCCACTGCTCCCAGCTGTACAGTTAAGGACAAAAGGAAAGGTTTTCCCTGGTAAACCTCCATCTCTTCAGGTTTTGATTTCTTTGGGGAAGGAGCCTTCTTAAGTTTTTGCTTAGAAATGACTGTGTGCAGTTTATTCTGGTGCATAACTGGAATTTCTGGGGATTAGTGAAGTACAAATACTAATGAATAATGTACTATGAAAAACAAGCAAGACAGCTTCAAAGATTCAAGAAATCTCTCAAAGTTCCCCTGAAGGAGACTTGCACACTTATGGCAGTATGGAAAATCTCCTTTAATCTTCAGAACGCATGTAGCATTTAGCCTCAGGTGCTGTCATGGACATTAACTTTAGATGTTTTCAATTAAAACACAAAAATCATCAATTGACATATTTTTCTCCTGGTGAAGTTTTGTTCACTCAGGTGAGCAGCTGAGGCGAAGACAAAGGTGTCAGGCTGACTAGGGAGCTAAGGGAACTATGGCATGGCATGGCTATGAGTCTGATATGAGCATAAAAACTTCTGGGATTTTGCTATCTTGTCAGTTTACGGTACTTTCCTGACAGAAGGTCAGCAGACTGGGAGTTTGTTTAGCAACTGTAGGGCAGAACTGCTGAAAAGCAAAACACATCTCTGAAGTCTCACTTTCTTATACTTTTTTGAAATTATAATTCAGTCTGCAAAGAAACAACTTAAAACCTTGATAGATAGATAGATAGATAGATAGATAGATAGATAGATAGATAGATAGATAGATAGATAGATAGATATGTACATATAAAGGGACCAGAAATACAAATCCTTCTTTCTTCTTTAAAGCCATTATGCACAAAATCACAGAATGAGACACATTTTCAGAATATCTAAAATTTGTTGATGTGCTATAAATAATCTGCTGAACACAGTATAAACAGACGGCTACATTAGGAAATATCTGGAGTGATTTTGTTGGCTTCAAGTTTATTACAGGGCTTAACTCCTGGATCAAGAATAGGGTGCTGAGGGATTTGCAGAGTTGCTATTGCACAATGTTAGTATAATATTATTAAATGAATAAATAAATAAACAGGTTAAATACTTTACAACAGAGTAACAACAAAAAACAGTGGTGTATGGGGAATAATAGGATAATATAGGTTGGAAGGAACCTCTGGAGGTCATCTAGTCCAAGCCATAGCTCAAAACAAGATTAATTTTGATCACATTAGAAGTGAAACGTAAGGGAAACATGTTTAGAGTTGCAAAGCATATTTGTAGTGATGGTACAGGAGAAGATGGGGTTGAGATGATGATGGCATTTCTGTGTGTGGCACTAAGCTCCCTTTGAGTGTGTGGTCTACAAGCCATCCTGTGTGATCTGTGCATATGCTTCAAGGCAAACTGGACCCTCATCAGATGTAAGAACCATAATTGACTGGATATTTTTAATTGAAATACTTACGCTTGCGTTTTGGTTTTTTTTTTTTTTTTTTTTTTTTAAAATGCTGTTTCAGGGCCAGGATAAAATTTCTAGTGGAATTCTAAATGAATCATCTAGCTCATTTCAACAGCACTAGGGGCTAAGAGGAACAAAGAACAATTATCTCTCCTTGTGTCACTTAAGTAACTGAAATCGGTAGACACAGCAAATATTCAAAGAACAAGTTATGTTGAGTAATAATATTCTGACCTCTTGTAAGTCAAAGGAAATTTTGCCATTGAATTCTCTAGAACTTCGCTTTCCCCTCCATTTTATTTGAATAAACAGTCATTTCATCCTTAATAAGACTTTAAATTAAATAGTGAATTTGGCAAGAATGCATAAAGGTGCAAAATATAGACTCATCTGTTCTGTATTGATGTTATTTTCTTGCCCAAGCAGCAGAGCTATTTTAAAGCTACGTTTTTCCATCTGTGAAGAGATTATTAGGGATCTCTAAAAATACACAAGGACTGTTCATATTTGCTGGTTCAGTGGTGTTAGTTTAGTCCTAGTTTCACTGAATGTTTGACCAGAATTCATCTAAAAGTAATTTTATTGGTGTCTTATATTTAATGTGCATATAAGATAACAGTTTGCAGGCTATTTTAAATATTTGAATGTCTCAATCCTGCAAAAATAGGTATGAATAGTACCTCTAAATTCATTATGGTGATTTTGACTGTCTTTTTTCAAAGCATCTTTAATTATGACTAGAATGGAATGAAGCAATATGGTTAATAGTGTCAGCCTCTATTATCCAACAGAGTAGTCAGTCCTGGGTAGCCCTGTGCAAGCTCCCTCTCTGCTCAAAATTCTCTGCAAAGCTGGTGGTATTGCTCTGCACTGCGTCTCTGGGTTTTTTCGTAGACAGAGACACAGACGTCTCAATTCAAAGCACTAGAGCTCTGAATTACTCTTTAGAAATGCGCCCCTCTCTCCTTTCCTTGGACTAAAGCAGTAATCTAGCATGTTTATGTTCCTGGTTCAGGAACCTCATTTAGCTGTCTAAAGTAAATGAACCTTTGAGACTACCCAGGTCCAGAAGATAGTGATGGTTTTTTTTCCTTTACAGAAGTGACAAAATGATAAAGACAGTTCTCCTGAAGTGGAATTGTATAATCTCCACAATTAATGAGAGTATGGGGGGTTTTTTTTGAAAGGTCATGGTACTGAAATGTTGTTGTTAAAAGAGTCATTATGCTGCTTGCTGTAACACTGTGAGAATAACAGACTTTGACAGGGAAAGCAGCATGTAGACTTTTGATAAACGCTGTCAAACAGCTTAAGTCTAAACAGTACAAACTAATAAAGATAAAGAAACATACTGGTTTCTGGTTGTCAACAAAAAAAAAATCCCACAAAGATTATTTTAAATATTGCCCTAAGCTGTACTCAAACAAAATATAGCACTGAAGTATTGGAAAAAAAACAACCAACCAAAAAAAAATCCAACAACAAAACAAACAAACAAACAAATAAAAAACACAACCAAACCAAAAAAAAAACCCTTCAGAAATTTTAGCTCATATGGAATAAATCATTCAATGATTGCAGATGAGGCCTTGGGCTTGCTGCTCCTCAGTTTGGCTTCCCAGACAAACATAAACGTCTTCTCATGAAGGCAAGGCAGGGCAAAAAGAAAATAAAAGATAAAAGATAAAAAAAGAAAAAAGGAAGAGGAGAGGGAGAGGGAGAGGGGGAGGGCGA